>NC_081407.1:732263583-732496083 GCF_030272615.1 Cryptomeria japonica
TTTTTTGCCTACACTCTCCAAGGTTGCCCTAATAGACGACCATAATTCGCCTATAGGCATACAAATATTTGTTAACCAGGAGGACCCAATTCACCCGACATTTTACCGACAATGTCTCCGTTCACTCTAAGTTTTGCCAACTATATTGTATTTACCAATTATTTGGACAACCCATAATTGCCTCAAAAATTACATAAGTCATGTTATAGTTAAGCGAGATTCACCAAATATTTGTATACCATATCAAATTCCCATAGAATTTGCCATATAAGGATTGGTATAAATACATTCAAAGATCAGATCTATCTCTACACAATCTGGTGGGTTCTAGGCTCTGGATTCAGATCAATAGTGAAGTTTCAGACCAAGGAAAATCATTGGTGTTGACTGCATTGGCGACTGCTAGTGACCTAAAGGTGAGCGATCATATTTTTGAAGTGTTATAATATTATTATGAATTTATCTATATCTGTTTGCACTGTTGAGTTCATTCTTATTTAGTGGGGACCCGTCAGTGCCAAGTGGCCAGCCGTGAGACTCAGACCTCATAAATCTATATTGTAGGTCATAGGGCCAATGAAACATATATTATACTTTATAATCTATTATTGCTTCTTCAACAAATTGACATTTTTTTTGTAGCCTTTATTTCATTGGGAATGTCAAACATGAAGAAGGGTAGGAAACCTAAATGTGGGGAAAGCCATGAGATGCCAACAAAATGCAGAACATTGTCTTTGGAAAATATTGTGGTGAAAATCAGGAAGGTACATCATCACAAGGACAAGTACAAAATTCATAACCTACACCACATGTTGAAGACGACAACGAACTTGATATCTCAGATCAGGATGATCTTGAAGAAGATTATCTGGTAGATACCCAAGTTAGCTGGAATGATATAATTGACTTGGGTGATAATGTCATAGATGATAATGTGTGGAAGGGGAAAAGAAAATCTAGATCAAAAAAGGATCAACCAAAATCAAAAAAAGATCGGGAGTGGGATATGTCAGTGAGAAATTTTCAAATTAATTGGGCAATAAAGTATCCATTCATTGAACCAGTGGAGAATCCAATTGAAGGCAAACCTCCAATAGAATGTAGGTGTAAGATTTGCACTTGGAAACATAACAAGGAAATTAGGTTGCAGCTAAAATTTGACACCATAGAAAAGCATATGGGTAAAGTTTTTGAGAAACAAATGATAGACGGAGTTGAAAAATCAGCGATAAGATGGAAAACAAAGGAGGAATGTAAGCATGTGAGGAATTCCAAAGAGTATTATTTTCATAAGAAAATACAAACGAAGCCTGTTGAAGTTAAAGGTTCTATTGAAGCTAGTTTTGGAAAAATAATGCAAATAGAACAACTGCGAGATTTCCTAAGTTGTTTTTAATATTTTGAGAAGAGGGTATTCTATGATAGATTTCCCATCAATTAGTGATTTATTACACTTTTTGAAAGTTCCTAACTATCCTAATAGTCACTGATCAATAAACAGTGGATGGGACTGGGAAAGTTGTCTTGCTGAGGTTGAAAAAGAAGATGTAAAGGAAAAAATAAGAGAGTCAAAATTTATTGCATTTTCTTTATATGAAGTTATGGCAATAGATAATACTTCATGGATATGCATGCACGTTTATATTGTAAAAAATCATGCCCACCAACCTCATCTACTATCTATTGCTAAAATGAAGGATAGTGCGACAACAGAAAATTTATTTCAACTAGTAAAGAGATGTTTAATTGAATATGGAGATATGGATGATATGATGGTTTCCAAAAAATTGGTGTGTTCAAGCAAATGGAGCTTCAGTAATGCAAACTCATAGGAATGGTCTTTGTACAAAGATTGAAACTTCTTTTGCACCGTACATTACTACAATTCACTGCATGGCTCATAAAATGAATCTAGCTTTTGGAATTGTGAGCAAGTATGCTTCAGTAAAAAAATTTGAAATTTTAATCAAAGAGCTCTACTCACACTTCTGTCGAAGTCCCAATCGATTTATGGAATTTCAACACTTTGTTGATGAAATAACTGATGGGAACAAGCTTCTCAAGGATAATGGTACTAGATGGATCTCTTTGGATGGTCCAACGCATCGAGTTTTTTCAGAATATCCATCCTTGATTGGACTATTTCATACAACTCACGACGAATCAGAGCAACCAAAATTTTCTGACCTTCTTCGGGGGTTAAGTAATCTAGAGACACTCTTAACTTTATTAGCTCTTCGTCCCATGCTAGAGGAAATGAGGAATATTATAAAGGCTTTGACATGCATGGCCCTCGACAATCTCTATTGAAATTAACCAACACTATTTGATGAAAAATTTGTGAGTGGTGGACAATCACAGATTTGAACAATCCTGGTAACTTTTTATAAATCAATGCAAATGGGGAGGTATGTGCCAATGTACAGGGAGTTGAGATACCAATGCACTTCTATGTCACAAGCGACCCCAAGGAACCAAGAAAGTGCCCTAGGAAGCAACTAGCAAGAGTTACAAGGGAAGATCTCGACAAGATTGTTGAGTTTGTAACTACTTCTGTGAAGAAAGTTGCCTATGATCTTTCCTCACATATTAGAAGGAGATTCCCTCCTGACAACCTACTTGAAGCCATGTCTATTGTGTTTCCTCAATATTGGAGCCTCAACAGTGCAGCTAATTTTTGAAGTAAGCTACTGACTTTGATAAAATAATTTTGCATATCCAGAGAATTGAATGGAGTAACTATAAATGGAATATTAGACAAAACTCTTCTTAGAGAGCAATCATCTCGTTTTTCATACACTATGAGGGAAGAATATGGAGAACCCCCATGAAGAGGGATCAATAACAAGGCTTTGGAAATATATAACTGAGAACGTAGCATTGCGTGATTCAATACCAGAATATTTGAAGCTTGCTGATTTATGTCTTACCATGATATTGGGTTAGGTGGAAGATGAGAGAGTTTTCAATGCTTTGGGGTTCCTAAAATCAAAGCTAAGAAACAAACTAGACAAAAATTTGGAAAATTGTTTGAGGCTCTATACATCTAGGTATGATGTTTACACTTTTCCTTATGATAGGGCACAGAAAACTAAGGTACATAGTTTCAACTCTAATTTCTCTCACACTAACTTCAGTTATTCATGATGTATGATTTCACTTTTCCAAATTTTCATTTTGTAGAAACTTACTCCAATACAACACAAACTCCTCTATTTTTAAAACAACCATAACTACGAAGAATATAAATCAACAACCAATATCAATTGTACTTGCTTCTCATCAGACTTATCTTTGCTTCAATAAATTTTTATTGCAAAATTTTGATTATATACAATAAACAAATTTAATTCTTCCTGAATTTCATTGAAAAAATCAATTTTAATGACTGAATAATCAATAACAAACACATTGAACGTAAAAAGACGATTTAATGCACACTTGCTACTAATGATTTAATGCGTGACCATTGCAACTCCTTTGATACAAGTGCTAATTCGAAAAGATTAAAAACAGAATAATAGTGATTAATGATGGTTTAGGAGTCTTCGTTCAACATGAACATATTTATCCATCCCATCTTAACGCTTCAATCATGGAGGACCCATTGAAGTAATATCGCAATCAATATGCGCCAACTTTCATGGAAATTTTCATGAAGTTTGACGTGAAAGAGAGAATTTTCAACCTATCGAACATCGAAAGCTGTATTATTGTGGAGGTTGATTTCAACATTTATTTTTATTTTACAGTTGCTCCCCAATTACCACAAGTTTTCTTCTGTACTTCCACCAATATTTAGAACTAGTAGCATTAATATAAAGACAAGACAGAGGTCGTGCTATATTGGTCTTTTCTATTTTTTTCGCATACTGAAATTTCCACAGTTAGGCACAAGAATTTTTGTAAAATGTAGTCAAAAGCTCTTAGAGCATTTATAACTTGTTATACTTCTGGCGTAGATTTGGTCAATAGTCCAATAATCTAGAAAGCAAGACTATGATGACCTGGCAACGATGATTCACACCACATCGATCTCAAAAATCGTGAATTAATATTATAATCAGCTTCCTGAAACAAAATTAATATTTTAAATTCGCTTGCTTTTTCCTGTAAAATTCTCTATAAATTCAGGAATGCTTACTAGAAAGCTCACATAATCTTCTTCTTGTAGCATATGTTTTCCAGGAAAAGAGAATAAGGAGGAAAGAGAGCGTGGTATGTTTGATGCGCAAGAGGGACGACACTAAACTTCATTTTAGATGAGCTTAGTATCATCCCTCTGTGCAGCAAACCTTCCCTTGCTCAATAAATTGCTCCTCAAGTTCGAAATATTTACATTGGGTTATTCTCACCACCACTTTTTCTCTACTTACGTATTGAATCCGCAACTTTTATTTTCCATTACTTCATTGCTTAACATTTAGGATTTTAGGATTTATCAAATTTTGAGCTTAAGGATATTTGCTACAGTGAAACAAACTGTTCTCCAAAGCTTAGTTCGGCTGGTGAATAATATGAATTCGTTTGTTTTATTTCAGATGCCTACCAATTTGCAAAATCTTGGTTATGAATTCTTTTTGTTTAATTGTATATATTGACTATCAAAAAATCGTCAGGATGGCAGACTTTGGTTAAAGTTGTCCTACTTGATTATAGTTGTCTTCCTCCTATCGGGTATTAATATTTAATGTTACCAATTTCTCAAAATAAAAAGTTTTAGCCCAACTTAAGAGTCACAGAGCTGGCATCAAATTCACTTTTGATTTAGGTTAATAGTGGGGTGTGAATGATCCAAATGGATATGCATGGAAGCAGATCTTGAGCTTCGTGTAAATGTTTTTTTTGTTTGTTCTTAGTCTTAAATTATATGCAAGTGTTGTATATGGGTTTCTACCTTTGCTCTATAACTTTTCAGGCTTTACAACTTGCTAATCCCTAAAATCATATAATATAACAGTATAGAAAAGCGTTTCTGAAGATAAATTTAATAGGTCAAGAGAGCTTTCTTTACATTTCCTTTGGAAGAAAGAGGATGTCTTATGCTTTTTAAGATGAAGAATGATGGTTGGATAGCGTGCATGCTTGAATCACACCCTTTCATCATCCTATTCGTACATATCTTAATTAAGCCAGAACCAGGGTATAGTGACAGGTTAAGCTATGTCCTCGCGCCTCTTCCATTTTGAAGCATGTTTATTACAGGAAAGTGCACACCTTAATATAGATCTATGTATTGAATGAAAGTCATAAAAAATGGCAGTTGCATAGTTTTTTGTTTATTGTAATTTGTTAAAGGAACTTCTGCTATATTTGAGTTTATGTCAGTGTTCCACAGAAATGTGTTCCCCCTGTAGATTCATGTTTTTGAGACGGGAACATTTCCAGGATAGGTAGATAAGGACATGGCTGCTCCGTCGGAGACTGGGAAATGTCTCCACGTCTCCAAAGATTATTGGAGATGATGAGACCTCTCCTAGTCTCCTTGGGAGACATCTCAGTGTCTCCAAGAATCCTTGGGAAACTTCTTGGGAGACTCCCAAGCGTCTCCAAGATTCCTTGAGAGGCTCTCAAGCATTTCTCTCCTTGGGAGACTTCTTGGTGTCTCCAAGAATCCTTGGGAAACTCCATGGCAAACTCCCAAGCATCTCCAAGACTCCTTGGGAGACTCCCAAGCATTTTCCAAGACTCCTTGCGAGACTCCTAGGCATCTCTTGAGGGGTGGGGAGACTTGTAGGAGTCTCCTATTCGAACACGTCAAAAAGATATTGATTTTTTTTTTTTTTTGAATAATTTTGGGGGGTTGGAGGGTAACTCTAATTTGACATGGGCCCCATCCCTTCCCCCAATGCAATACAAAATCACTAAAACTATTGATTTGATTCACATTTCTAATTCTGATTTTTTTTACTAGCTAGTTGAAGAGGAGAAAAAACTTATAAATCTTCGTATTTGGATTAGTATTTCAAATTTTTCTATTTTATAATTTTACTAATTTCCTATAGTTTCATTTGAAATATAACTATTATACTTTTATACATCTTTTCACAACTAGTTATTTAAGTTTTATAAGTATATGTAATTATATCAGCACCACCACCCTCGCCATCATCCCCCCACCATCCTCAAACTTAGGCCATTTGTCCCCCATCCCCAAAACCCGTCCCCATGTCCCCCCATTCCCAACAGTCGTGGAACATTGGTGCAATGGAGAGATATTTATCTTCATGTGTTGATCTAACAAATGCATTGGTTTGAGTGCTTCTATTTTTTTAGAAATCTAAATACTTGGGTCTGCTTTATTATAGACACTATTACATAATCATTCATTTTTTAACACATCTTCAATCTCATGGTGTGGGCTCATTCTCATGATCTAATAATCTAGAACTTCTTTTGATTGATTAACAACCATTGTTTGTTGAGGCTTCATCAAACTGTTCATGATTATCCCCATCTTGGGATAAACATAAGATTCGTCAAATACAACTATAATTCCATTAGAGACTAATTATATCATATATCCTTTAATAGACATCTACAATTTCATTTCGCAATTAATATTCTTCATAAAAACTATAAGGGTAACTTTAATGAGATAGTGAGGTAAAAAGAATGAATAGTGGAATATGACCATGGCCTATTAGTTGTTGATGTCACCAATGCTTTGAGAGACTACTACACCATACATTGTAGTCCACTCTATATTTAAAGGCATTGAACCTTAGCTTGACTAATTTTGACACTAACGAACAAATGATTTCAGTTTCCTTTTTGTCTTTAAATAAATTGTGGAGAACTTTCTAAAATATTATAGTTAAGTTTAGGAAGAGATTTTATGTGAGGAAAAAAGGTTTTGAATTTTGAAAGCTTTAAAGAATTTGGATAGTGTGTTATGTATTCTCAATATTTTTTAGATTCAAATTACATTAAAGAAAAATATTGTTAGTGGTAGATTATATGGAAAGTTATTGAAAACTATAGACGAAAGTCGCTGTTTTGATACTTGTAGATTTACTTCTATGTGGATGGAGGACAACTCATATGAATAGTGGTTATACTAATATATGTTAAGATTTCACTTTACAAATCGTCTAAATATTGATTCTTCAATTAAAAATTAAGTAAAAATTATCCTATCATTATTTTCCTTGAACATTGAAACTCCTATAATTTTATAAAACGAGCTTAGAACAATTGACAAAAGAAAAGTATTGTGTAAGTGTAATCAAATAACTTAGAAATTAATTAGAAATTTTAGGAAAGGAAACATACTATTCATAAGCCCACAAAATTTGAAATGATGGATAAAATGATAGGATATGTAGCGAGAAAAATTGGAAAAGAGGGTGGTCCTGCAGTTGAGAAGGAAGGAAAGAGCAAGCCTTCAGAGTCATTTAATGAAATGCTATTTGGTATGAATAAACTTTTAATTGAAGAGGAGGACATCGTGCAATTCATTCTTCTTGCAATGTGGTACTTTAACATCATATACGAAAAAATGCCAGTTTACTGAAAAGATTCTACGTAGTGCTGCGGAGAAGATGGTGTGTAACCAACTGTGTTTGAACGAGAGGCTAAAAAGTCACAGAATGTAGAGGTACTACGATGACAATGTAATTACGGTGTCCTAGACAAGCTTTTGAGCATGAAAATAAGATTTCTTCAAGTCGTTTTGGTTACAGTTTTTCGAATGGTATATGATTTTGTTAGGTGATTGAATTATGTATTGAGATTTGGTGTTGAACAGTAAAAGTTCTACTTAATATATAAAAAATATAGTTTCAGGAATTATTGTGTATGTTTATTTTTTCTATATATGAAAGTTGTTATGTTTTAATCTAAAGTTCGAAATTTATATCGAGAGTAACGAATTTGTTTTGGAGTTTTTTTACTTGCAAACATTTATATAGTATTAGGCTAATGTCTTTATATACTAGTGCTATTATGTTGCCTTTCCTATCAATGAGAATGCTTCCTTTCTATATAAGCATCATTATGGTCATAGCCATAGTGTTCGATCATAGTATGCTTCTCTCAAATCTCACGAATCCTTCAAATGATGTCATAGTGGTTGGTCCACTCTATCATGTGGCCAATCTTCTACCTTTCAATGTGATCATGACCACTATCTCCTAAATGGTTGGGTCCCACTCCCCATCTTACTAATATAGCTTTAGCTACATGTCATTGTGACATTTTCCTTAGTTTATAGACTTTTATACTGAAGTTTAGGGTTGTGGTTCCATTTCAACCATATTTTATATAGATTATTGTATTATTTTTTTAAATGATTTAGGATAGAAGTGTATTATCTATCATAAGAGAATAGAAAAAATAGTAGGGATTATTGTAGACATGCTATTGCAGTGAGACATCTAGCTTGGAAGATGTCACTAGAATAGTAAGTACAAAAATAAAATGGTCTATGTACTCAATTTAAAAAATTTGAATTGAAGAACTGAGGATATAGGATACTTAATAATATTTCTACGTAGGTTTTGAGGAGAAAAGAAAATATGTGTTTTTTAATGTTATAGATGAGAAAGTGGGACTTACTCTTCATAGCATTTTGAAGAAAGGAAATGTATACATCTATGGATTGCTTATTGATTGCAATGCTTTAGTGAAAAGTTAAGACAAAATGGGTGTAGACACCTAAAATTTACACATCATTAATTACATGATAGCCTAAACATTTCCTCAGAATTAATTGAATTAATTAATTATCCAACTTTCATCTTCTTAATCAAATAATATGTCATTATTTAACTAATTAATAAAATTACTTTTCATTAGTACCATGTTTCTAGCTTAAACGTAAGTATCTTGGTCCTACAGTCCACCTTAGTTAAATAAATTAAAATATTTAATCATCTCATTTCTCTCATTTCTCATTCCAAAAATTAATTAAATTTATCTATTTATTTAATTTCATATTTCTTCTAGCTTCCATTGAGGAGCTTGAAATAAATTATCCCAACCATCCCCCACTAGCACATGCCAAATCCTAGTCATCCCTACTCAAATCAAGCACGTTCCCCCAAGAATATAAATGTATGACTTTAATACACAAGATTGTGTCCCTTTATACATGTGATATGGTTTTTTACATGTCACATGGGTCAAGTTCTTTCCCATATCTTAAAGGTGCTCCCAAGTACCCCATCCATCTTGACCATCCACCTTTTCCAAAGTCATTCTCCAACCATATATTTCCCTTTGATCCTAGCTTCCGCACTATCAATCAATCATGTGAGAACACTTGTCCTCCTTTCATCCTCTTAAGGCTCCCAAGCAATTTGAGTAATTTGTCTTTAGTTGGGATCTTGTGCATCCAATCCTTGGGCCAAAAAATTGACCAAATTCTAATCCCTTTTATCTTATGACTTTACCTAAAGTTGTGCTATAGGAGAAAGCACATACATAACATGTAATCCATTATCCTTGAGCATAAGCACCTTACCACATTGGTACAATAAGGGTTAATTAGGTGAGATTTTTGTTTTTTTAGCACTATTTACCAACCAGGTCATGATTTATTTATGTGTTGCATTTAGTTTGGTAGAATAGGTTTTATTATCACTTAACTTATTATTATATGTTTGAATTACATGTACACAATGGGTATGATAGCCAACTCAAGTTTCTCATTACCTAGTTTAATTGTAACACATTCAATTTAGAAAGTGATAACTATTTATCCTATTTCTTTGAAATAAATTAACCTTCCATGATTTTATTTGATGATGCTTAAGAATAATTACCTTGTACACACATTGTGCACTTACAAGAGGAATTAATAACGTCATATATGTGCTAGTAAGAAGTATATATCTAAATTATTTTATTTAAAGACAAAAGATGTTACAAAAATATAGGTATATTTACTGCTAATATGGATTGAGTCAACAAATTGTTTTACGAAATCTAACAAACTCATAAGATAATTTGACTAAATTGGATAATGATAAATCCTTTATAATTGTTTACTATTTTGTAGTATTATATTTATTTGTACAATTTAATACAATGGTCAAATAGTCAATACATATTTTACACTTCATCTAAACCAAAAGTGGTAAATAGTTATCTTTTACTTACCAATATTTACCTTTTAATATTGAAAAAATTATGTTTAAGAAAAAAAATAAAAATATATATCCTTCATATGTAGTTTAATAAAGGAATAAGGATACCAATAAGTGATTATGATTAAATTGAACAAAAGGTTTGAATTTGGTAGTATGTCTAATCTAACAAGTTTGATGTAATTAAAATTGTTAGATTCAAAATAGGTAGTGAAGTGAAATACAAGATGAAGGATTGTCCTTTATTAAGTGTCCTTTAATAGTTGTAAATAACTCCCCAAAGGACTTCCAAATTTAATTAAAAACTAACATATTAAAGATAGATATGATCATGACCCATTATATAATGTTATTAAATAAAATAAAATGTTGGCTACATATTTGAAGGAAGATAAACCTAATGATGATTTGGCTAACTAAAATAAACTAATCTCATTACATGTTTCTACTACACAAGGAAAAACTCAACTTGTAAAATAATATGTAGAAAGATAAGCCTAAGTATGATTTGATAAAAGGAGACATTTGTTGAACCCATGATAGGATTGAGAGTTGTGGTGAATCAATCTGAATCTTCAAAATAGATTAATTATATACCATATTTAATAGGCATTAGATTTTCTACATTTGATCTAAGCATGGGGTACGGTGGCATGCAATAACTCCCTTAAGGTGTTACATATGTTGTGTTTAATATATTTTAAAGGTCACCATTATGTGCTCTATTTTGTTTCGGAGCATTTTTGGCTAGTTCCTACGGTGTAATGGAATTATTTTTGTGTCTAATATGTTTTATCTATGATAGCTTCTAATATTAGTATGCTTGATTAAATATGTATTTTAGGTAGTTATCTTTTAGTATGTATTTTAGTTTATCTTTTATGGTTGATTTTTATTCACAATCCCATATATTTTAGGTTTCAAAAAAGTAGGAAATACACTAGCAAACTAGGCCATGTAGGATTGGATAGTTTCATCAAGAGGAAAAGGAAAGTTTGTTTTCCTTATGTTTAAACTAGGCTAATCTACTAATATGGACATATTGACCTTCATTAATAAGGAATGTATTGTGGGAATAGATATCAATAAATGAGAACCTTAAATGATGAAGTATGAAAAGTAAACATGATAAATATATGTACTAAGCATTATGCTTGAGGAAGATGAGTAACTGTCTTCATGTGCATATTTTGTGACGTGTTGGGATTTAAAAAGGCATATGACAATTAGTAGCTCACCAAAATATTAGATTATTTTGTGACGTGTTGGGATTTAAAAAGGCATATGACAATTAGTAGCTCACCAAAATATTAGATAATTATATATATGGTTCGTTGGGTTGAATTTTTGATTAGGGTAATATTCATATTCTTAGAAATATTATACACTTTATAAAAATGATGTGGGAGTCTATTTGCCTCAAATTTTTAATTCATCTCTTATTTATCTTCATTTTTAGACTATATAAATTGGGTAGTGATGTAGTCAATTTAGAAAATAAACAAAACCATTAATGAAAGCTTGAAAAGACATAGGAATGATTCAATTTTACTTCACTATTATTCTTCTGCAAACTCCCACTATTCTTCTACTACATGAAGAAAATATCCTATTTAATTACAAACTGAAAATTTCCTTATTTGGCAGATTTTTTACAAAATCCCAAATTTGCCATTTTACGTAATTTTAAAAAATATCCAAAAAATCACCAAACCTTCTAAGAACCTAAAAAATAATAACTAAAAAACCAATTGTCAACTTTCTAAATTCATATAAATTACGAGTTTGAAAAGAACTTAAAAATAAACTTTCTAAAAACTAAAAAAAAAGAAGCCCATTTTGAGGCCCAAGATGAAGGAATCAAGCCCTAAAGAGTTGATTGAGTTGAGGTCCAACCAAACTAGGTTTGGTCCACAATCCAAACAACTCCTCACAATACACCTCCTCGTAAAATTTAAGCCCAATGAAACTACTGAGTCAAAATTTATGACCCCATGAAGTCCCTACATCACACCCTTGAATACTACATTGGCTACGGGGAATTGAACTTGTTCCTACAATAGGAAGCTTTCACCAATCAAACTAGCCCCCCAACCCTAACATTTGTCTTTGCTTTTGATGCCCAAGATTGGTAGTATTTATAAATAAAATAAAAATATCATTCGTTTGTTTTAAGATAATATATTCACCTAGATAAAACCCTGAAAAATGTGTCTAAAATATTGAGAATGAGCATCTTAGACATCTATATTCTCCTAAAATGTTTGTAGATCTAAGTTCGTTTTAGGGTTGCAAATGAAGTGTTTTCTTCAAAATGTGAATGAATATTGAAATGAAACTAATGATATTTAGAGTATCTCAAAATTAATACAATTGAATACATTAAGGAAGTACATCATAATAATTACATTCACCAAATATGTGTTTGTTCAGCCCTTGGTAGAGAAGGAATGGACAAGAATTGGCCAAAATTGAAATTTAAATTTTAAAACTTCAACAATAAAGTCCATGACCACAACTTGACTCTAAACTCATGCAAACGACTCAAAAAAATAAAATAATTTAATAAAGAAGACAAAAAAATGTATCACATAGGTGTACAAATGCACAATTACCTAGAACAATATATCAAAATATTTGTATATATGTATATGATAGAGAGTAAGTGTAGGAATTTCTATAAGGAAATGAGTAAAACGATAGGAAAAGGGAGTTAAGTTTGCACAAGTTTGTTCATAGATGTTAATATGTATATATATTTAGTCATTCTCTCAAATTCAACAAAAGACTAAATAAATAATAGAATAGATATAATAATATTCTTGATCAATGAAGTTTTTAGTGGTTAATATTCACCAATTGGCTATTTTTTGAAATTTTGGAATCAAGTTTTGGCTAATAAGTTCAACTTTTAAGGTGAATTAAATGGCCACATTTCTACAAACTTTTATTTTAGTGTCTTTTAAATCACCAGAATTTTTTTTATATTTTTAACTCAAAGGTTCACCACAATATTCGATACATGATTGGATCAGATTCGCCAACATTTTATAATTTATAGTAGAAATCTAAATTATTTCGCCAATAATATCATAATTATGAGTTACTTTTGGGTTATATCAACAATCTATAGTTGCCACCATTGATTTAAAATATAATCTAGCAATCTCCATTGTATTCTATGAGGTAAATTGTACCTAGAATTTGTAATGCTCGTGGCAGTTGAAATTTCTTTTGAATTGTTGACCTCAATGAAAATCAATGGTCTAAAAGCAATTTTTGGTCCAATGAGTGTTACAAATTTTTGGTACATTTTATCTCACAAAATACAAAGAGGGCTATTAGATTATTTTAAATTATTGGTAGACACTAAATAAAGTAGAGTCTACCCCTTAAACTCATTAATGATTTCCACCTTCAGGGGTCTACTTTTCTATAAAAAAACTATTTTTTTGAAATGAAAGGATTTGGAATAGTAATTAATGCACTCTTATTATTTTTCAATATTCATGAATAATTTTTACCATGGATTTGAGACTTAAGTGTCTCCTTATCCATGCAGACCCTCCAGTTTTACTTACAGTCAAATTGATTCTGGGTAGTGCCCATTTGAGTAGGGATGAATACCCATGAGACAACACCAGTATCTCCTCGAGATTTGTGGCTTCTCTGTTGGACTAGAAGCTACCCAAGCAATCAGTCTGGAATCTCACCAGGGAGCTCTTTCTAGTGGAAATTCTCCAAGAATTTCAAGAAATCTTGAATAAGGCCCTCCATGACTTTGGAGCACCCCGGCCAAGCGACCAGATTCTTTTCAATGTCCACATAGAGCTTATCAACTACTATCCATTCCTACTTGACCTAAAGAGTAAAGAACTAGATAGACACAGAGTCTTTGCCAGCGTAGGTCTGAGCTATCTCAAGTGCAGATTCTTAGGAGACGACCCAAAGGCTCAAGGAAAAGAGGAGGACCTCTTCTAGTTTGCAAGGATGAATGGAATCCTGCCAATGAAAGATGCAGAGGTGGTTCGAGCAGAGGCCGTAGGAGCGTAGGTTGTGGTCGGGGCCGTTCAGCAGGCAGAGGTCACGGTCGACCAAGATTGCAACCGCCGCAACCCAACCTTCCCACTTCAAGCTAGGCCCTCTTTTGTTGATTCTTCAATTTCCCTACCCGATACTGAATCATATATGTGTATATATTTTACTTTGGCTTTATACTTTCATTCTTAAATACTCTGGTTCTGGGCAGTTGGAAATCCGCCATTATCATTTATAGTCCTTTTTTTCTAGACTACTATTTTTTTTTATGGCTCTGATAAAATGGCTAAATCATAAGCCTAAAGGTTTCCAATCCTTTGAGGGAACTATGTTATGCTGGTTTCTCTGAGAATAGGTGTTTTTCGAATGTTATGAAGTTCAGCGAGTAATCTCTGTATTTAACCAAAATTAATATAAATTTGGCTCTGCCTTTACCGATCAAAAAAATTTATTTTTTACCAAAAAAATTTGATATAAAAAAATTTGCCAATAAAATTAATATTTTTCATAAAAAAAAGGAAAAATTTGCCAATAAAAATTATTGTTGTCTTTTAAAAAAATTAAATCTTCCCCAAGATTTTATACAATAAAATATATATAATAAATATTCAATAATCGATTTATAAAAATAAATTGAATACCTCAAAGAATAATTTTTAAACATGCACACATTACTTTATTAATAAGTCGGGGAAACCCAATTGCATCTTAATGCTTCGAGAGTCTGCTTAGTGCTTGAATGAAGAATGAGTCTTTGAATGAACAGGAGCAGTCAATATGTACCAACTTCCATGCAAATTTTCTTCAAGCTCGATGGAAGAGAAACATTTCCCAACCCATCAAACGAGGGAAAGTGACAGCTTCAAAAGCTTTGTAATGGTGGAGATTTATTTCAACATTTCCTTTTTATTTTACAACTGCTCAGTAATGACTACGTTTTTTCGTCCATGCTTCCACAAAAATTTGGAAGTTGTAGTGCTGGTATGAAGACAAAATTGAAGTCGTGTATTCTGGTCTTTGTTTTATTTTTTCTCATCTTGAAATTACCAGTTTTCCGCAGAAGAAAACTTGTAAACCGTGGATGAAAGGCTCTTGGAGCATCTTAATCTTGTTATATTTGTGGAACAGATCTGGTCAAAAGTCCAATAATCTAGAAACCCTAATTAAGACCAAGACTATAATCCCCTGGCCACGATTTTTTGGACTACATTGATATCGATCAAATCTTCAATGGTATAGAATAGAGATTAATAAAATTAGGGTTTATAATTCCCTTGGCTTTTTCTGTAAAATTTTATATAAATTTGTGAAGCTTTACCTTGAATCTTACATCTTCTTCTTCAAGCATATGTTTTCAAAGAAGTAAGAATAGGCCGGAACGAGTATTCCACGAAGAAGAGAGCATGGTATGTTTGGTGCGCAGCTGAGATGACACTAACCTTCTTTCTGGAGGAGCTTAGTGTCCTCACCTGCGCACTAAACCTTCCCTTGCTCAACATATTGCTCTTCAAAGTTCAGAATAATTCCATGAGGTCATCCTTACAACCATTTTTCCTTTAAATTTGAATTGAATCATGTTATCTTTTCCATCACTTGATTTCTTTATTTTTAAGATTTTATGAGTTACCAAGGGTTGAGCTTTTGTAAATCTGCTTCTTTGCTTCAATAGAGTAAGCTGCTCCCCAAAACTTAGTTGGGGCGATGAATATAAATCACCATATTAATATACAAAAGTTTGTGTCTTTTCTGTCAGATACTCATAATTTTCATAATCTTATTTTTCAATACTTGTTTAATTTTATGAAATTGTGGTTAGAAAATAATAGGGTTGCAAGGCTTTGGGTAATACTCTCCTAGCGAATTATAGATGTCTTATTTTTATGTAGTACCAAAATGACTTGAGGGGTTTAGGATGATTGTACGTCACTTTGGTCTGTGATTATAATCAATGATTATAGAAGAAATAAGAGTCATACAAGCTGCTCATCAAAAGAGCTGTGTTAATAGATAATTTTAACTCATTCTAACAAAAATACTAAATTTTTCATCCCATCTCAACAGTTACAGAGCTGGCATCAATTAATGTTTGCCTTGTGAATGATCTATTTGTTTTTCTGGGTAACGAAGGAAGTTGCGAGGAATGAGATCTTGAGCTTTGTGAAAATGAAAGATTCTTAGTATTAAAATATATGCAATTTTTGTATGTTGGGGTTCAATTATAGGCTACTTTGCAGTCTAATATTGTTCAATCTGGTAGAAGATATGTACTTTTGTTTCTTTTATTCGTTTCTTTGTATATCATATTTATGAATAAGGTAAGTATAATGGGGTTATGTTTTGAAGTTTATTTCAAATAAAAAGTTTATAATAATAATGAACATTTATTTAAATGTAGATTATTTGTAGGAAAAACAATACTTTAAGCTACAAGATTAATGTATTCAGCAAGTGGTTAAATATAATCTTTAGGATTTATCTATTTAATATGAAAGTTTTGTTCATCAACATGGAGTTCTAGTATTTCTTATCATCATGTTCATTAGTTTACTTGCTAGTATCATTTAGAGTAGATTTATCAAGTCTAATGGGAGAAATAACCAAAACTGATAAGGAAAACTATCATTTTGGCTAGCAATTACCCTAACCCTACTATTATGAAGTAAGAGAGATGATGAGAGTTCTAGAATCATCCTAAAGATCTTCACTTTAGTCAAGGAGAACTATGAGAGACACAAAAAAGATAATAACTATAGTTGTCTTGATGCACACAAGCAAGGGATTGACTCTTGTAAGAAAGGGAGATTGATAGGACCTAAGAAAAATTATATGGATTGTTTGTCTAGTGATGGACAATAACACCTAGAAATGATTAACCTCTTGTGTAACTTTACTATCTTGCACTTTGATTTGCAAAAGTGTGTTAGATCAGATCATTTACTTTGTACACATAGAGAAGTGAATATCAACAAAAAATTTAGAAAGAATATTTGGATTCATATTTTATAAGTTGAATAAATTTTTTATATTTGAAAATCATGTCATATGTAGGTGACTTCAATAAGAAGTCTAAGTCAATCCTCCAGAATAATCATATGCCAAGAAAAATGATTAAATAAGTCACACATCCAATTCCTCATGGATTGGGTTTTGGTGCCAAAGCACAAAAAATACTTGATATTTTCTGAGTGTTAAATAAAAAGGAAAAATGAGGAGTATCAATTTCAAGATGGATTGATCTAGATATAATGTAAATTCGCTGATAGATAATACTAAGAAAAGTGACAAGGCTACAATTTGAGAATGGTTTTTCAAATTGTTTGGATTTATTTTTTCATGAGTTAGTTGAGGACTATAGGACTTACATTTCATTAATTGTTTTGTACCATGTGCAAATTCTAAAAGATCAAAAAATACCTTTTATGAGACTTTTTAATTATGAAATGTAGTATTTAGAAATTATTTCCATTATTTTTCCCAAGATTTATCATGCCTAACCCCATTCTTATGAAATATTTAAATGGAAATAGAATAAAAAAGTGTTGAAAAGGATATGAAATCTTTATTTGGGTCAATTGTTTTTCTCTAGATAGGAAAAAAAATTCGTGTGGTCTTTGAAAAGATATCCAGGAGTGTCATAGGGCATTTAAAAAATATAGGGCATGAATGCAAGGAACATTTCCAAGATCACAAACATGTCATAGATATAAATAGTATCCTCCATAGAGAGGGTATGATTAAAGGATAAATTTACATAGAATTTTTAACCATAAGGAACATTGGAGTGAATATAATGTTGAACTAAGAATTTGCATGCTTCATTTCCCTTTGGTTTTCTAATAAATCACTCAACACAAAACTAGTCACTAACATTGAATGATAATAATAAAATAATAGCTAAATCATGACGTATGCAAACACAACCTTATAATAAAATTTTCCTTCATTAGAAGAGGCTCATAATTTTTTTATAAATATTCTCAATCTTTCCATAGGAAATTTGTTTTGGAATATTGGAATAAGAATAATAAACATGGGTAGCCATTAAAACTTCATAAGAAAAATTATTATGATAAAAAGATGTTGTTCTAAGCCAAATTATTATAAAATTGGGTAATGGTAGCTTGTTTTAGTGAATCTAGGAAGTTAATTGGAAAGTTAAAGGGATACCAAGAATTATAAAAATTTCATTATGGCTAAAAAAGTGAAATTCAAATCAAGTATTGGTTCTTTGTGTCTATCCAAAAGTCATTAAAGAAAATATATTTAGGCATATGTTTCTACTCTATCATTTAGTCATGTCAGTAGATAATGTAATTGATGTATGTATTTGATCCATCTATATAAATAACATTTCAAGTTGATTTTTCTTTTATTATGAAAAAACAACTTTTTATAACCGGAAGAATTCAGTTGATCAAGTTTATGAAGAAAGAATTTTCCTTAACATTGGTTGTCCTACCATTGAATAATTAAACAAGAGCTTAATGTAAAATAATAAATCATATTAAAAAACATGTCTAAAATATCATTTTCTTCCCAAAGAATTAGAAATGATCTATATCCAAAGTGTCACTTCATAAGCTATCAAAGGAATTGGAAAGGTTAATCATTTTAACTACATGCTAAGAAATAATATGAGTTAAAACATTATCAAACCCTTGAATAACCAAAACATAGGGTTCAAAGGTAACAGGAAATCCTTTCTATATTGAATAAAATATTTTTGGTGATGAGGGTTGGTGATCGCTAATAAGTATGGAAGCATAACAATTGGTAAAGACCATTTAAATAAAACACATAAATTGAACTAATATCTAACACTTGAAGTATATAGAAATTATAAAAACCATTCAACATGATCATCTACTTTTATAAAATTAATTTTGATCAATAAATGGCTTGTTATTTATAATGCCTTGCTCATTCTATTTAGTCTCATACATTAATGATATTATCAACAATACACCTAAATTTTTTGAATCCAATTTCTTCAAAAAGAATAATAAGAAGAAAATAATAGGATGACATGATAACAAGGGCCTTTGTAATTATTTTAATGAGCAAGGTGATTTATCTTAGTTTCTAATATTGTCTCCATCTCTATACTTAGACATATGTTTGATATTTCCTTTATTTGTAATATTTTTTGGGTAACTCAAAGTATCCCCGCGACCCAAGCCTAGCGCCCAACTTGCCTTACCTTGGGCTTACTTACTACCAAGTTGGGCTTCAGGAAGAGGCGAGATTGAGGCAAGACTAGTCGCTAGAGATGGACCAAGTCGCCCATAATCCAAATCCATCAGGTGATTCCAGGCCTTAGAGTTGAACCCGAGACCAATGGGGAGAAAACCCATGTTCCAAGCCAACTCTGCTACTCATTCGAGATCCTTTATTTGCAATATTAGATCTAAAGATTTTAAAGTATAGGCTTCTAGATAGATTTGGGAAAGATTATTTCTAATCATATCCATAATTATTTATCAAATTCTAAGGAAATATATCACATCCTAGAAAATTTCCTTATCCATAGTAAAATTTACCTTTGAAAGGTCATTTTAGATGATAAACATTCACACATAACCTTCTGGGAAGTAAAGAGTTAAAATGGAAACACATTAACCCTCTACTAAGGAGTATTATCTTATCAAGAGAGGAATCTTGGTATTTTCAAATATATTAATGGTAGATAAAAGATTGAAGAATGTTTAGTAGCTCAATTAAGATTTTCTGACCCTCTCTAATGCACTAAATTGTACTGTCATAAAATTGCACCTCCTACAATTTTAACCATATTTTAGGTCCTCGCCTCGGCGATGACATCTTCTTCCCCAACCAAGACCTATTTCTACATTTTCACCGCTTGCCCCCTTCATGTTTGAGCCCTGAGATAGCCTCAAGACCATATTTGGACCCCAAGATAGGACAAGATAGGGGTGTGGCACCCCTATCCCATCCTCTTGGGGTGGCCCCAAGATAGGTCCCCCCAGCCCCATCTGAACTTTGAGATCCTAAACCTCCCCGATGTCGGCCTTTTATGAGATGAATTAATCTTGAAGAGACATGTATAAAAGGGAGTTGGTTTTCTCATTTGCATGAGGAGGAATGGAAGGTGAAATTCAAGTAGGAATTAGATAAGCAAGCATAGGCTAAGATATACATCATCAAGGATTCAAGCATTCAAGTCTTCTTCATTCATCGATTGGAGCAATATTTCAACATTCATTTGCAAGCATATATGTGTGTTAGGGTTTTGTCATGTTACATGCCATTCCATGCAACACTTGTGATTACATTCAAGAAACAAAGCAATCATCATTGACAAATTGCAGATCTATCAGTTATACATTTCTATTGTTTACATTCAAACATTGGCAATTACTTTCTTTCCAGGTTGATTCCTCAACCGGGCTTTGACTGAGGTAAACACCTATCCACAACCCCTTTTCCTCTCTTTTCTATGTGTAGGTTGCAGGTGCGCAACTGTTATTGTAGGTTTGGGCTTCATTTGCAGAGACAGAAGAAACCTTTTCATTTCGTGGATTTTGTGGAGGACCATGTACATTCCCGCCATGGTCCCGTCGACTTTTCCCCAAATTTGTAAGACAGATCTATATCAGTCTAATTAGCTCGGATCCAAAGTTACAATGCAATCCCGAATTGGTAGCTCCTCATTTCACTCATTTCTTCTCTCTCTTGCACATAGTCAACAAGTCAACTTTCTCATTTACAAAAGAGGGTAAATCACACTTCAACCCTTGCAATCCACTTGGAATTCACATCCTTGTTTCCCTTGGATTTGGATCTAGTGGATTTAATCCCCTCTTTTGAATGTAAAGTTATTTCCAAGTAAAAATCATCCTAGTGGCTTCCTTTCTCTCTCCTAGGTGGGGAGTCACTAGGATCCAATTTCCCACTTTACATTTTGGTGAACCTGACGTCTTACACATTAATTCTGATTTCTCATTATTAGATCTTATTAATTGCAATTTGGATTTAAAATTTTCATTTCCAACTTTGATCTATTTGCAAATTTTAGAGGTTAATTACATAAAAACCCTAGTTTTTCATTTTGATAAAATTAAGCTTGTGAAGTACGAAATTTTAATTGCTTGTTTCAGATCTGATTTCTATTTTAAAATTACAATTCAAATCTATTTCTTTATTCTGAAAATTCAGTGGTTAAATTAGAAAACCCTAATTTTAAGATCTTTCTATTTTCGACCTTTGACTGCAAATTTGATCGATCTAAACATCTCCAAATCATCTATTTGTTTTGGATTCCGCAATAATATCATAATCCCTATCATCCCTAAAAATTTAGAAAAATGTTGGTTGGACCATGTGCACTTTCGCCATGGTCCTCGACTTTTTTCCTGAAATTTTAGGAGAAGGAATTGACTATGTTTTTCTGCTTAAATCGAGAAAATTGGTGTAACGGATCAACTTCCTACATAATAAATTTACTCAATTGCAATCATTATTGCACGATGTTAGGTACACTCCTGTGTATTTTTTTTTGTTACATACATATAATTAAACCATATTTCATATCATCATGATATTTGCATAGTGTCCTTTTCAGTCATCCTCCGCATGTGTGGACACCTATTAAACCTTAGGTTGGGGGGGAAGTACGATGTGAATTATTCTTGCGGATAATTTTTATGTCATCTCAGATTGAGTTTAAATTTTTCAATTTTTGGTTTGATGTGATATTATGTACTCTATTCCTTTTGTCTTCCTTTAGTTATTTTAGAATTTCAACTGGGTTCTGGCCAAATAGAGCATATTTCTTTTGAAAGTTGTAGAATTGGGCATATTTCAACCATTGGTGAGTTGAGATTTTCATTGTTACAATGGGTGGTCCAACTGTTCGTCATGAACCTATAGTCCATGATATCCTTCTCCAAAACCAGGATTGTAAGCCAACATTCCACAATAGTGGGTGGTTAGATTATTTTCTGAAGCTAACTGAATTTAATGAGGAGGTTGCAAGAGAATTCACTTGCATATTTTTTAGATGGAGAAGCCCAGGTGAAAGGATTGAGAGTTGTAGCAATAGAAGAATGGATTGCAGAAGTAACTGGGTTGCCATCAGACGGGAAATACCCTGAATCAAAGGACACACAAAGTGCGAGAGTAGAGTTTACACAATAGGGAGACCCACCTTGGGTAATAGATAAATAGGGGACCAGACAAGAATCTCTTCCACCTGAATGGAGAGCAGTAGCATTATATGTCTTGAAGTATTTAACTTGCAAAGGGAAATTCTCATGTTTACATTCTCATCATTTCAAGCTTCTGAGTCATCTACGCCATGGGAGAAGGATGAATGTTCTGAATATATTGTACAATCTTCTTTCCATTAGCACAGTAGAAACACAGAAAGGTAGGTCTCACTCTGGTTCTCATCATTGTTTGATTAGTCTGTTGATTGAAAGGTCTTTAAGACATGTCTCTCCGATTTCCTAGGATGAATTTGTGAAAATTAGAAGATTTAGGGTAGATAATGTGGGTCCAGTGGAACTGCTCCCATCTCAAGTGCGGAAATTTTTGGAAAGACTTGGTCCTCCTATTGAACCCTCATCCTCTGGGACATCGCCAAAACAAAATGTTCCTGCAATAGAGGAACCCTCACAAGGAGAAGCCATGTCTGAAGAAGAAGAAGCCTCGACAGGGGTTCCTTTGTAAATCCTAATAAGAACTAGATCTGCTGCATGGAGGGAAAAAGGCAAAGAGAAACATATTGGCACGAAAAAGAAGAAAGAGAAAGGAAAAAGTGGGAATTTAACCTCTCCTGTTGCAAAGAAAAGGAAAGTTGCAAAAACGGTTTCTTCTACAACTACTAAAGTAGCTGAGGAACTAGGTATAGGAAGCCATCCTCTAGCCACTAAAGAAAAGTCTCGGAGAAGAAGCGGTAGGCTTTGAAAAAATCCTAAAGATTAGAAGCAATCAGACGAGCCGAATGGCAACATTCTAGTTAATTCTCTAGAACATAAGCTAGACAATCCTCATCAAGATGATGTTCCTTCATCCTCACCTAAGGAACTCAGTAAGGACAAAGAAAAAGATGAGGAAGAAGAACTGCAAAACCCTCATGAGTAGCTACATGAAGAAGTAGGTGTTGATGGGCTTAACAGTTTGGCATCTGCCGCAGAGTAGATTGTTGAAATAGGAAGCAAAGTTGGAAAGTCGAAGCCTAAAGAACCTATTCATAGACCACCATCTTCTCTTACCAGTCATGCAGTGGCACTTGCCTTTTGCCAAGAATGAGAATTAGAAAAAGCATAAATGCAAAGGCTTATTGACCAGCAGAAGAAGATAATTGAGTAGAAAGATGAGGAGATTGCTCAGCTTAAAATTAAGGTGGAAATGGTAGCCACCATGGTACTGCAGATAATGCAATGCAGAGCACCGCCTCGAGTTTACTCTTTGTATTTTAAGGAACAACATATTTGTTTCCAAATGATGAGAATTGTAGGGAATTTAAGCCCCTCTTTAAAGACACCTGAGGAATTCTATCATGTCTACCAAACATCTCCTAGAACCATCAAGAATTTTCTCTGTGAATTTTATTTACATAATTATACTATTATTGATGACGTTGATTGGAACCCTCTCCTCTACATTGGAGATATCTAGCTGAGAGATCTCATGTCATGGCTTCAAAATGAAATTACAAGGGGAGAGAAATTCTAGATACATAGAAAGGAAGAACTTGATCTCTCACTTCTATTGATAGTTGAGTCAAGAAATCCAAGAAGACTTTATTATGTCTACCAGAAAATTGTGTATCAATTAGATTTTGGGAAAGACATTCTGACCTTAAGAGAAGAAATATATAAGGAATATGAGCAAATGGTTATAGGAGAAGGATAGGTAGCAATAAGACATTTGGTCTACCGTTGGAATAGCCTGTCGGATGAGTTAAAATAGTCCGAGCCAAACTCCTTATCAAATTATAATGCAGCACTAAGGAGGACACCCAAATATATACATTTGGGAAGAACGAAACGAAGACACTGGTTCCCCCTCAGTTTCCAGCCACCAATTCTCCTATGGGCGCTAATGGGATGCAGGAATAATGACCCACCATATGATGAAGCAACAAAATGCTCCAGGTGGACATGATTGGAAAAGATGAAAGAATTCTATTGGAGTCTGTTTACAGGAGGTTTTGGGTAGGTTACCCCTGGCAATTTTAGAGTCAATGCCATAATTCAAAACTTTCCTGTTGCTAGAGGATCAACAAAAAGCTAGTTCGGGGGGCAATGACGAGTCGAAATAATGGCTTTGTTTTGATAGATTTTTTATATAATTCCTTCTTAGGTCTTGTGTCTAGATAATATTTGGTTCAGATGACTTTCCTACTTGATGCCTTTTTAAGTATTTATGGACCTGATTTATCATATACATGAGGTTGTTATATAATGATTTCTAAATGGTTCATCTATGGAAATCATCTAAATCAATCTTAGAATGTGTTTTAATTTATGTTATGTTAACATTAGTAGACACACATGCTTTTGTGCATGTTAACACCATGATGTAGGGTTATCCAGGAAGAAAGAAAGACTAAGCTAGCGGTTTAAAGGAACATCAACATGTTGCTACGATGCAGACCTAGTCAAAATGAAGCAGCATTGAAGAAGATCGTAAACACTTGATTGCTTCCTCGGTAGAGTGGTTTGTGGGACATTCATAATTGTTCTTAGTGGAGCTTAAATCTAGGAAGGAAATTGTGCTATATATTCTTAGCTACAGGACAAATGTTGTTCTGTTTTCCTACGTTGATTTCTTCTTTAGTATAATAAATATGTTCTCCTATTCTGTTGGAATGTAGATTGATCAGTTAGGAATCTGTTAAAAGTTTCCTTATAAATAAAAGGTCTCTATCTCCTCTTGAGGACATATAACGACCATATAATTTTTAATATCCATCTTTTAGACTTATGTGTTTTGCAGTCAATTTGGAATAAAGATGTCAATGTTATTTTGAGCTTATCAGTTGCAATCTAAGAATTCTGAATATAATCACTCAAGGAGGCCCACTTGGTGAGTAGTCCCTTTGTGTTTTTCATTTAATTTCCATCTTGCAATATTTGTTGTTTTGGCATTTGACTATTCCTGTAGCCACTGGAAATAGTTCATGTGTTCGGATCTGCAGCCACAAGGGGTAGACTAGTTCCTATCCACTTGCCAGAACCTTATCATTTGGTAGCAGTTTCTTAAGTTACTTTCAGATGTGAAATTTGATTAAGTATTAGTTCATTACGTTTTTGCACATTTCTTTCAAAGAATTTCCTTTCCTGTAGTAGGATAGAATGGTTGCGATTTGAACTTAGTGCACATACAGTGCTGACCCATTTCAATTTTAAATCTTTGGTTGATAAAGTAAATGAGCTTTTGCTATACGAAAGCTAGTTGTTCAGTAAGGATGTCCAATCCCTAAATTGAGTTTTTATAACCTAGTTGCCATTCCAGTTGTCAGGACCAACATGAGTCTTTGGATATTATTCTACATTCATCTCCACTAGGTCTTGGAGTGCATTTTTCAATAGTATGGAGTAGTTCACGACCTTTGGAGGGGTAACCTTCCGCATCAACATGAGGACACTTGAGCAGTTTTCAGAGACTTCATTTATCATGAGTATTTTTCCTACATCTTCCCTTCATTTTTGGGGAGACTCCATGGATACACCTTTGGTTTTGTTTCTTCCCAAGGGGAGGAGCGATGTTCGACATTCATGGAGCAATTTCTTCATTCAGCATTGAGGTTCTATCATAGGTGCATATTCTACATTAAGGGGGGGCTTCCTAGTATCTCTTCTTCTTCTTCTCTCATATGGGGAGACATTTTCCTCACATGGGTTTTGTCCTTCACATACTTCTTTGAGAGTTCTCTTGTATAGTTTTCATCTCTATTTTTGGGGCAGGGTTTTTTCCCATTGGGTTTGTCTCTCTTTCCCCACTTTATGAGAGATTTCATTGCATTGGTTTGCATGCATTTGCATCTATACATGGGTACCTAACATGGCCTAGTAGCCGGGACCCATCTTGCATTGCTTAGTTTCATTGTAGACTTAAGTACATTCCACTAAGTTGCACTTAAACTCACAATGCGGGTTCCCACTTTTTGGTACATCCAGAGTTTTGCTAAAAACATACATTTTTTAGAAAATATAATAACTTAAGATTTAAGAGGTCCCATTTGAAGTAATTAATTGAAGAGAGTTAGATCAAAGGCTCCTAGATAAAAATTTCTTGGATAGAACTTCTCTACTTCTAAATCATACTTGTAATGGAGTCTCGTTTGTATCTATCAAATGTTGATTAAAAACCAATTTTACATTAGCTTTTGGGGGGTCAAATGAATTCATTTAGAAGTTTTATTTCTTTTAGTAATTAGTTTTTATTATAAACTTTCCAAATAATATAATTTTTAATATATTTAATTTCATTAATATATTTTAATTTTTAAATATATTAATTTCATTAATATATTTTTATTTAATTTTTTATGAATGTAGGTTTTTCACCGAACATGAACTTCTTTGTTCAATGCATTGGAAAAAATAGTAAACTAATTCAAAAATATTGAAAAATATCTATGCACTAGGTATTGATGTCTTCTTTCTAAAAAAAAAGATAAAATTGAATTTTGATAAATAGAGAACAAGTTGTGTATTGAAACACATACCTATATCTAAATTATAATTAGTCAAACTTCAAAATTTAATAAAATGAAAAATATTTAAAAATTCACTATCAAACCAACTGCATGTCCTGGTTATTGATGTTACAAACCAAAATTCAAAAGAATTAAATTTTTATCATTTATATATTAAAAATTATGTGTTTCGGGATGCACATCACTCTTAAAAAAAGTTGTTTGTTGTAAAAAACTACGTTTTGAGGGAGATGGAAAAATCAATAAAATATTAATAAATAAAAAAATGAAAAAAATATATTTGGAATATACAAACAAGATGTTACAAATCACTAGTCTACATCATCTTCAAATTCTTAATGATTTAAAAGTTATAGGTGTCAGAATGTGAAGGGTTTTTTCAAAATGTTCATCTAAGTGTCAAAGTTGGTCAAAAAGTGGGAGCTAATATTGTAATTAATTATTCATGTTGGATATTATTACACTTTACTTAAGTTTACTTAGGATAATACATTTCATAGTAGTTTGGGTATGAGACATTTGGGTGTTTGTGCCACATTGGGATAGTGTGTATAGGAGAATTTCCACCTTTTGTGGTCTTATCTTGTTGTTACATTCCACATTCGGTGGGTGATCCACCTCATGTGGAATATTATATTGTTTCTCCTACCTACCACACCTATTTCCTACCTACCCTTTTTCTTATTTAGCCACATGTCATGTTTGTGTGCTTACAGATCCATATAGCCTTACCTATATAAGTAGGCTCATATTCATTGTATGTAACGATTGATGATCTAGTTGATCAATATTTTCATCTTGTTAGAATACAGTTTATTCCTATCAATATTTTGTCTCTATTTTGTACTTTTGATTGAGCTCTTGATCTTAACAAAATCTCACACCTTTCAATTTGGCATAGAATTCGGGCATATTGTGGTTGTTAATATTGAAGTTCTCTTTACTGTTAAATTACCCTTCTTGGTAAGGCACAATTTGTAGTCTCTTCCCTCAATTGTAAGGCATAGAGTGTAGTCTCTTGCATCAATTAGTATCAAAGTAGCTAGTGTTGAAACTATAGATGAAACACCAGGACCTATGTGAAATGTGAAGTAGCTGCGAAGAAGCTCATGTGGGATATTGTAGGTGATAGAGAGAAGTATTGAGCAACAAGAACTTGAAGTCGTAAATAGGTTGATCTTGATTGAAAGAGTGGAAGTAAATTGAGATAGACATGTTTCCTTGAAGAGGAATGCTCAAAATAGAGGAGGTGTTAGAATTATTTTGAGAGATGACAAGAAATGATATAAGAGATAATATAAGAAATGAGGTGAGATTAGCTATAGTAAATGCGAGGGATCCTATGAGTGAAGATGAAAGTGAAGTGGAACAACAAGAGAAGAAAAACATCTAGAGGATTCTAAAAAGTAGTGATTTTTAGGGCTCTTTCAAGAATCATGTAGAGCAACAAAATAGATAAATCAAACATTTTTATAACATTAAATCCTAATAAGTTGATTGATTGGATAGGGGAGATGGAAGAAAAATTTAAAATGGAAGAAATTAGGGACTTGCAAAGGATAAAGCTAGCCCAAATAAAATTGAAGGAACATGTTGCATTATGTTGGAAAGAGTTGTAGTTGAGAGTGGATAATAGACGGAGACCATAGAATAATGAGTTGGAATCAAATGGTGACCAAGTTGAAGAAAAAATTCATTCCTGAAGAATATGAAATGGAGTTATGCAAGAAGTTACAAAATCTAAAATAGAAAGGCACAAATGTAAAACATTACATAGATGAGTTCTAGAAGTTGGCCATTTGATGGGGAAGGCATGAAATTGATAGAGAAAAACTAGCTAAGTATGTGAATGGCTTGCAGTTAAATACTCAAGATGACATGAGTATGTTTTAGATTAACACCATGGAAGAAACATATCAATATGTATTGAAGGCCAAGGATGAGTTTTTTATTAAGGTTCAAACAAGTTTTGAAAGGACCTGAAACCCTTTTTACATGAAGCCATCGTAGAGATAAAACCAATAAACTGACAGCATACCATCAATAAAAAAAGAAAGCCAAAAATAATGGAACGGTAGAAAAATAGAAAAAGCTTATTTTTAGTTCTTGGGAGCCTTTGCTACCTCGACTTCCAATTGAGTCATACTAAGGGTGATTTTCTTTAGGTCACATGGATGTCTTGAGAGGATTACATTCCACAGTCCTTTTCAAATTTTCTCTAGTACACTTGCACATGCCTTTATCCTCCTCCCACCCCTTCATCTTGTCTAACACTTCAACATCCACCACAACCCCTTTTTGATGGGATTTTTCCAATATTCCAACCAGGGTATTGAAATTATTAGCTGAACTCTTGACCACTATGTGGCTAAAAGTAACAAGGAAGATGAGGTTGCCATTTATATTTTTAAACTTGTTCTACAGGTACTGAATTCTCTCTTCATAATCATTTCTTAGAAATTCCACATTTTTAACAGTGTTTTGTAGAGAATAAACAATAGAATTCCTTTCCACCTCACTCTACGACCCTTTATTGCTTCTATCCTATTTGCTACTGACTAATCAGAGCTTGAGATTGATGTCCTTGATATCATGAAATATCTACCACATCATTACAGGGTATTGCTAGTACATCATTGGGGTATTCCTAATCAAGGTTAAGGAAAGGAGAATCAACATTCAAATCCTTTAGGAAGGAGGGTCTCCCTTCCCTATTGGTAGTAGGTGCAAACTCATCAAAAAGACTATGAATAGACGGGTCAGTCACAAATTTGTTCTAAAAAACATGGGATTTATTCCTCACAAGCTTAGACACATTATAAAATTATAGCTTAGACTTATTATTCTCAGTTTTCTAGTCATCCCCTTTAGTCAAACAAGTCCTAGATTCCTCTTTTTCAAAGTTAGAATCCTCATTAGATGGGACATGAGAGATTTTGGAGGGATACGAGAGGGATTTACAATGTTTATAACTCAAGAGCAACAAATTGTCATGGAGAATTGTATTTTTCTTAGGTTATTTCATATGATCCTTGACACTAGCATTAATGAAAGACAACAAATAGAATGGAATAGAAATTTTCACTTTATGTCTGAAATGATGAAGACACAAAGTGGTGACCAAAATCCCTAGTGTATCAACCATCCATACAAAATTATCTCATGAGTATCTTTAACATAACCCACCATAAAGATGTTGTAGCCACTCTTAAATTATTTAACCAAGTTCTTCCTCTCCTTCTTCTCTTTGAGGAATTTATTGATAGCCACCTCAAAAAATTTCCATCCCTAAACACCTTGGCCACTTTAGTCGACAACCTAGTAACTTTTGTGATGAAATGCATATCAATGTCAAAAATTCTCCCAAAGAGAGAAATTTTCCCCTTTCCAACCTTTAGAAAACTTAGTTGTAATCTCTGGTTTGAAACCATGGAGCTTCTCAAATAAGGGGGTAACACCTCCCTATGTTAGAATTCTCCAAGTTGTAGTATTGTTCCTGAACTCCTTGTAGTTTATATTGATTCAATTCTTTTTTTGTCTCCACCCATCTTAAAATAGTCTCTCAAAATTTTAGTTGAGGTGAGAAAAGAGACAAAAAAACACAAAATAAAAAAAATCAATATGCATTTAGAAAGAATGGGAGGGGAAAATAAAATCAAGTTTATTAAATCCCCTTATAGATACCCCAAACTACACAATAATGGAAATGAATGCCAAAAATGATAGTCAAATCATTAAAGAATAGGAAATTGGACACTCCACACATAAGTCCTATCATATCTCATAAAGGAGTTAGCATCCTCTAGCACATGATCTCCAAAGTGCCAATCCACCTGCTTATTTGCACAAACCCCCTCATTAACAAAAAAAATTGCCACTCTATTGGCTTCTTGAAATGCATGATAAATATAAAAATTTTCAAAATAATTTAAAATGTTCAAAGATTTATTAATCCACTTTTAAATGGTCCATGAAGGTTTTTGAATTCCCTTCTTAAGTCATTTTATTATATTGTTTGAATCTCCTTCTAACTACACCATCTTGCCACTAAGAATTTTAGCCATCTTTAAACCATGGTAGGTAATAACAACTTCAACAAGGTGGTTGCTTTTATATGCCAAGGAGTGTGCAAGGCCAACAAAAAGTTAATGAGAAGATAAATAAACAATTTCAAAAGTTGTGAAAGATTTGCTACAAATAAAGGACCAGTGGGTAATAGCAAAGGAAATTATATTAAAGAAGAATCCAATCCCAAAAGAAGTAAATAACTAGGCCAAAGCACAAAATATAATTAGTTCCTAGCAAGAGGATGTGGTAGTAGTGATGGAGAGTTCTTTGGTAAATGTTACTAGTATGGAGAACCTAGTCATTATGCTTATGAGTGACCTCAAATATAAATTTGTAGTAGGAAAAAAACTCTTGGTACAAGAGGATGCATCTCCAAAAAATGAAGACCCCAAATAAGGTGAATCTTACATGATGAGGAGTGTTGGAGAATTACAAGGTGGTTGAGGACGAACTAACCTAAAGGAGTCTCTTTTTGGTGTAGTCATGGTTAGGTGGGTCCTCAAGGAGAAAAATCCAAACCATGCAAAAACTTAACACAACACAATATGATGTAGACAATGTAGAATAAATTTTTTTAAATCAAATAAATTGATTACAAACTGTCGACAACATGTGGGCTACAGCATTCGGCTCACAGGCCTGAGTACAAAACATGCATGGTATGCAACATCTAGCTAAACCAAGAATGCAAGCCAACTTCGAAACTCCTAATCCTTAGATCTATCTTATATATTATTCAAACTATCCTTTTAAATGATTAATTACATTGATTTATATGATCAAGGATGTCAGCCCAAGATGAGACAAATATCGATGAACAAGATGAAACATGTAAAACAATAAGGTCAGCCTTCACCAAATAGATTCCTCTAGAAAAATACAAAGGATGAAGTATGGACCCAAGGGAAGGTTGGCTACATGCCAAGGAATTTTGGAAACAATGAACTGAAGCCCACAAGGTACAAAAGAGATCCCCAAGATTCACCAATAGTGAATAGGTTCAAGTGGTTCCGGTGTTTTAAGCCAAAAAATTATCTTAGATTTCAAAAGCGATAACTTTTCAGGAAAAGATCCAAACATCTTGAGGACCAAGGATAAGGTAGATGAACATTTCCATGATTTGAATCCAACTCTACAAGATCCAGTGAGCAAACGTAAAGAAACATAGAATGAAATGGTGAACTGCAAAACAGGAACAAACTAAAAAGAAAATATTTTTGGTTGATGCAAGATTGCCAAGAACCAGGGATGCTCTTGCATTAGACATCTGGGGTTGATTGAAAAGAGAGTCCCTTACTTTTCTATGGATGAAGGAAAATCAATATGGTCTACCTCTACTTGTGAAATCCATGATGAGTCTTCAACTGGTTTGCCTTTCCACTTCACAAGATACTCTCTGTACTTCTTGTTGTGAGTGCTACACCCAATTCTGGCATCCAAAATATCTTCCATCTAGTCCGATACCTTCTAGGGTATCTACTTCTCAATTTTTTCTACATTGTCCGCATTGAATTCAGCCTGATGATATTGATACAAGTCTACAATGTTGAAAATAGGTGAAATACCCAAACTATCCGATAACTCCACTTCATATGAATTTTTGAAACTGAATTTCTTCAAGATCTTACAAGGTCCAAACTTCCTCATCTTCAAACTAATATAGGTACCAACTAGGAGTCTTTCTTTTATCAGATACACCATCACTGCATCTCCAACTTCAAATTCTATATGTGTCCTCTTATCATCTACCTTTTCCTTATACTTGTTGTCCATGTCCTCCAAATGCTATTTAACTTGATTATGTATTGTATTCATATGCTCTACAAATTCTTTTGTGTCTGGACTTCACTTATCCTCATTACTGATGTTTCTTAGTTCTGATATGCTGCTAGGGTGTACTCCGATAACAATCTCAAAAGGTTTTATTTTAGTACTCCTGTTCACTAAATTATTGTCACAGCCAAATTCTGCTTGCACAAGAATCAAGTCCCAACTTCCAGTTTTGTCTCCAGCTAAGCATCTCAATAAGTTTCCCAAAAATTTTTTTACTACCTTTGTCTATCCATCAATCTATGGGTGAAAGGTAGAACTAAACTTCAAATTTGTCTTTAGCTTCTTCCAAAGTTTTCTCCAAAAATATCCAACAAACTTAGTCTCTCTACCAAAAACTATTATTTTAGGCAATCCATGTAATCTTATCACTTCTTTGAAAAATAAGTTAGCAACATGTATTGCATCCGTTGTCTTCTTAGAATGAATGAAATGTCCCATCTTTGAGAATATATCCACCACCATAAATATATAATCATTTCCTCTAATTTTTTTAGGTAAGCCAAGTATGAAATCCATGCTTATGTCCTCCCAAGGTCTCTCCAGAACTATCAAAGGCTTATAGAGTCCAACATTTTGACTACCTCCTTTTGCTAGTTGACAAATTCTATGACTCTAAACAAATTTCCTAACATGTGAATCTAAGGCCAAAAGTAATTATCACCTACATAGGTTGATGTCTTGTCTACTCCAAAGTGTCTGGCTAATCCTCCACTATGCTTCTCCTTTATCAGATTTTCTCTCATAGAGCTTCAGGGTATACACAACTAATTTCCTTTGAACAACATATGACCCCTTAGGTATTGTTAGGGGTCATATTGTGTTCGAATGGGTCATATAGTGTCCTATGACCCCTTAGGACACCATATGGTGTCATTGGGGGTTGTATGGTGTGCTAAGGGGTCATATTGTGTCTTAAGGGGTCACAAGACATTGTATGACCCCTTAGACACCATATGATCCATTAGGTTTTGTTAGGGGTCATACTATGTCCTATGAGGTTTATATGGTGTCTCATGACCCTTTAGGACACCATATGACCCCTTAGGACATCATATGGTGTCGTTATGGATTTTATAGTGTCCTAAGGGGTCATATGGTGTTCTATAACCCCTTAGGATGCCATATGACCCCTTAGGACACTATATGATGTTGTTAGGGGTCATATTGTGTCATAAGGGGTCATATAGTGTCCTATGACCCCTTAGGACACTATATGATGTCGTTAGCAGTCATATTGTATTGTAAGGGGTCATATGGTGTGTTATGATCCCTTAGAACACCATATGGTATCGTTATGGGTCATATGGTGTCCTAAGGGATCATATGGTGTTCTATAACCCCTTAGGACACCATATAGTGTTGTTATGGGTCATATGGTCTCCTAAGGGGTCATATGTTGTCCTATGACCCCTTAGGACACCATATGACCCCTTAGGACACCATTTGGTGTTGTTATGTGTCGTATGATATCCTAAGGGGTCATATGGTGTTCTATGACCTCTTAGGATACCATATGACCTATGAGGACACCATATGGTGTCATTAGGGGTCATATGGTGTTCTAAGAAGTCATATGGTGTCCTATGGCCCCTTAGGAAACTATATGACCCCTTAGGTGTCATTAGGGTTTATTTTGTGTCCTAAGGGGTCGTATTATGTCTGAAGGGGTCAAATGGTGTCCTATGACTACTTAGGACACCATATGACCTCTTCGGACACCATTTGGTGTTGTTATGTGTTGTATGGTGTCCTAAGGGGTCCTATGGCATTCTATGACTCTTTAGGACACCATATTACGTTGTTATGGGTCCTATGGTCTCCTAAGGGGTGATATGGTGTCCTATGACCCCTTAGGATACAATATGACCCCTTAGGACACCTTATGGTGTCATTATGCATCGTATGGTGTCCTAAGAGGTCATATGGTGTTCTATGACCCCTTAGGACACCATATGGTGCCCATAGGGGTTGTGTGGTGTGCTAAGGGGTCATATGATGTCTTATGACCCCTTAGAACACCATATGACCCATTAGGTATCGCTAGGTGCCATTTTGTGTCATTAGGGGTCATATGGTGTCCTATGACCCCTTAGGTGTTGTTAGGGGTCATATTGTGTCCTAACGGGTCATATGGTGTCGTTAGGGGTTGTATGGTGTGCTAAGGGGTCATATTGTGTCCTAAAGGTTCCTAGGACATCATATAACTGCTTCAGACACCATATGATCCCTTGGGTATCGTTAGGGCTCATATTGTGTCCTAAGGGGTCATATGGTGGCTCGTGACACCATGTGATCCCTTAGGACACCATATCATGTCGTTATGGGTCTTCTTATGTTCTAAGGGGTCATACAGTGTTATATAGCCCCTTATGATACCATACGACTCCTTAGGACACCATATGGTGTCGTAAGGGGTCGTATGGTGTCCTAAGGGGTCATATGGTGTCCTATGACCCCTTAGGATACTATATGACACCTTAGGTGTCATAAAGGGTCGTATTGTGTTCTAATGGGTCATATGGTGTCCTATGACCCCTTAGGACACCATATGACTCCTTGGGACACTATATGGTGCTATGGGTTGTATGTTGTCCTAAGGGGTCATATGGTGTCCTATGAACCCTTAGGACACCATTTGGTGTTGTTATGTGTCGTATGGTGTCTTAAGGGGTCATATGGTGTATGACCCCTTAGGACACACTATGCTGTCATTAGGGGTCATCTGGTGTGCTGAGTCATATGGTGTCCTATGACCCCTTAGGTGTCGTTGGGGTTTATTTTATGTCCTAAGGGGTCGTATTGTGTCCTATGGGGTTATATGGTGTCCTATGACCCCTTAGGACTCTATATGATGTCGTTAGGGGTCATATTATGTCCTAATGGGTCATATTGTATCTTATGACCCCTTAGGACACCACATGGTGTCATTATGGGTTATGTGGTGTTATAAGGGGTCATATAATGTTCTATGACCCCTTAAGCTACCATATTATGTTTTTATGGGTCGTATGGTCTCCTAAGGGGTCATATGGTGTCTTATGACCCCTTAGGACATCATATGACCCCTTAGGACACCATATGGTTTCATTATGCATCGTATGGCATCCTAAAGGATCGTATGGTGTCTCATGCACCTTTAGGACACCATATGACACCTTAGGACATGATATGATGTTGTTATAAGTCTTATGGTGTCCTAAGGGGTCATATGGTGTTCTATGAGCCTTTAGGACACCATATGATGTCATTAGAGGTCATATGGTGTGTTAAGGGGTCATATGGTATCCTATGACCCCTTAGGACACCATATGACCCCTTAGGTATTGTTACGCGTCATATTATGTCCAAACGGGTCATATGGTGTCCTATGTCCCCTTAGGACACCATATGGTGTCGTTGGGGGTTGTATGGTGTGCTAAGGGGTCATATTGTGTCATAAGGGGTCACAAGACATCATATCACCCCTTAGACACCATATGATCCTTTAGGTTTTGTTAGGGGTTATACTATGTCCTAAGATGTCATATGGTGTCCCATGACCCTTTAGGACACCATATGACCCCTTAGGACATCATATGGTGTCGTTATGGGTCTTATGGTGTCCTAAGGGGTCATATGGTGTTTTATAACCCCTTAGGACACCATATGACCCCTTAGGACATTATATGACCCCTTAGGATACCATACGACCCCTTGGGACACTATATGGTGTTGCAAGGAGTCATATGGTGTCCTAAGGGGTCATATGGTGTCCAATGAACCCTTAGGACACTATATGACCCATTAGGAGTCATCAAGGGTCTTATTGTGTCCTAATGGGTCATATGGTGTCGTATGACCCCTTAGGACACCATATGCTTGGGAGACTATATGGTGCTATGGGTCGTATGGTGTCCTAAGGGGTCGTATGGTGTCCTATGACACTTTAGGACACCATATGATCCCTTAGGATACCATTTGGTGTTGTTATGTGTCGTATGGTGTCCTATGACCCCCTAGGTGTCATTAGGGTTTATTTTGTGTGCTAAGGGGTCGTATTGTGTCCTAAGGGGTCATATGGTGTCCTATGACCCCTTAGGACACTATATGATGTCATTCAGGGTCATATTATGTCTTAAGACCTCTTAGGAGACCACATGGTGTCTTTATGGGTTGTATGGTATTCCAAGGGATCATATGGTATTCTATGACCCCTTAGAATACCATTTTTATGTTGTTATGGGTCATATGGTCTCCTAAGGGGTCATATAGTGTCCTATGACCCCTTAGGACACCATATGGTTTCATTATGCATTTTATGGTGTCCTAAGGGGTCATATGGTGTTCTATGACCCCTTAGGACACCATATGGTATCATTAAGGGTTGTATGGTGTGTTAAGGGGTCATACGGTGTCCTATGACCCTTTAGAACACCATATGATCCCTTAGGTATCGTTATGCATCATTTTGTGTTGTTAGGGGTCATATGGTGTCCTATGACCCCTTAGGATAAGATATGACCCCTTAGGACACCATACAATGTTGTTAGGGGTCATATGGTGTATTATGACCCCTTAGGACACAATATGACCCCTTAGGTGTTGTTAGGGGTCATATTGTGTCCTAATGGGTCATATAGTGTCCTATGACCCCTTAGGACACCATATGGTGTTGTTTGGAGTTATATGGTGTGCTAAGGTGTCATATTATGTCCTAAAGATTCCTAGGACATCATATAACCTCTCAGGACACCATATGACCCCTTAGATAATGTTAGGGGTTATACTATGTCCTAAGGGGTCATATGGTGTCTCGTGACACCATATGACCCCTTAGGACACCATATCATGCTGTTATGGGCCTTTTTGTGTTCTAAGGGGTCATATGGTGTTATATGACCCCTTAGGATACTATATGACCCCTTAGGATACTATATGACCCCTTAGGAAACCATATGGTGTCATAAAGGGTGGTATGGTGTCATAAGGGGTCGTATGGTGTCCTAAGGGGTCATATGTTATCCTATGACCCCTTAGGACACTATATGACATTGTTAGGGATCATATTATGTCCTAAGGGGTAATATTGTGTCTTATAACCCCTTAAGACACCACATGGTATCGTTATGGGTTGTATGGTTTCTAAGGGGTCATATAGTGTTCTATGACCCTCTAGGACACCATATTATGTTGTTATGGGTTGTATGGTCCTCTAAGGGGTCATATGGTGTCCTATGACCCCTTATGACACCATATAGTATCATTATGCGCCATATGGTGTCTTAAGAGGCCATATGGTGTTCTATGACCCCTTAGGACATTATATGATGCCTTAGGACACCATATGGTGTCATTAGGGGTCATATGGTGTGCTAAGGGGTCATATGGTGTCCTATGACCCCTTATAACACCATATGACCCCTTAGGTATCGTTAGGTGTCATTTTGAGTTGTTAGGGGTCATATGGTGTCCTATGACCCCTTAGAATAGAATATGACCCCTTAAGACACCCTATAGTGTTGTTAGGGGTCATATGGTGTCCTATGACCCCTTAGGACACAATATGATCCCTTAGGTGTTGTTAGGGGTCATATTGTGTCCTAATGGGTCATATGGTGTCCTATAACCACTTAGGACACCATATGGTGTCATTAGGGGTTATATAGTGTGATAAGGGGTCATATTGTGTCCTAAAGGTTCCTAGGACATCATATAACCCCTTAGGATATTGTATGACCCTTTAGGTATCATTAGGGGTCATATTGTGCTCTAAGGGGTCATATGGTGTTTCCTGACACCATATGACCCCTTAGGACACCATATCATGTCGTTATGGGTTTTCTTGTGTTATAAGGGGTCATATGGTGCTATATGACCCCTTAGGATACCATATGACCCCTTAGGACACCATATGGTGTCGTAAGGGGTCGTATAATGTTCTAAGGGGTCATATGGTGTCCTATGACCCCTTAGGACACTATATGACCCCTTAGGTGTCATCATGGGTTGTATTGTGTCCTAATGGGTCATATGGCATTCTATGACCCCTTAGGACACCATATGACCCCTTGGGACACTATATGGTGCTATGGGTCGTATGGTGTCCTAACGGGTCACTTGGTGTCTTAAAACCCCTTAGGACACCATATGGTGTCATTAGGGGTCTTATTGTGTCTTAAGGGGTCATATGGTGTTTTATGATGCCTTAGGACACCATATGACCCCTTAGGAGACCATATGGTGTCGTTAGGGGTCATATTGTGTCCTAAAGGGTCATATGATGTTCTATGACCCCTTAGGACATGATATAACCCAGTAGGAGACCATATATACTAAGTTTCAAATAAGGAGAGATATAAGGGCAAAGAGAGATGAAGAACTAAAGAGTGGGAAAAATAACTGAAGGACAAGGGCATAAATAGAGATATAGATATTAAGGAGTATGAAGTGAGAGGGAGAAAAACTAAAGGGAAAGGATGGATAGAAATAGGTAGACATATCTAGATATTAAAAATGAGAGAGGACGATAGAGATAAAAAATGAAGATAAAGGGAGATGGAGATGAGTAGATATAGAGAAAGAGAGGTAAAGACAAAGATAAATATATGAAGAGATGGAGAAAAATGGATAAAGAGGGGTAAAGAGAGAGATAAAAAAAGGAAGAGATAGAGAGATATAAAGGAAGAGAAATACCAATAGATAGAGAGATATAGATAGTGCAAGAGAGGGAGATAGAGAGATAGAGATTAAAGATAGGGATAGATAGAGAGGGAGAGAGAGAAAGAGGAAGATATAGAGATATATAAAGGCACTATAGAGAAGGATGTGGGGAGAGAGCTAGAGATATATAAAGATGGAGCAAATAAAGAGATAAAGGTAGAGAAAGGGAAAGATACTTCAAGAGGGCGATAGAGGAAGAGACAAAGAAGTAGATTAATCATATATAGAGGAGGATATATAAAGATAGAGGAACATATAAAAAGAGAGATTGATAGGGAAAGAGATGGAGATGTGAAGATGGAGATAGAGATAGATATGGATAGAAAGGGATAGAGAGAGTAAGACAAATGGAGGGAGAGATGGAGTGAACAAGTGAGATTTAGAGATAATGAGATATAAATATACATGGAGACAGATCTATAGGGATATAGAGATAGAGGGGACAAGATAGAGAGAGAAAGGAGGTGATAGAGAAAAGTAATATATAAGTATAGGTAGGATAAGGTAGAGGAGGGAGATAAATAGAGACAAGAGAGATAATTAGAGAGAAATATAGAAATAAGGAGTGACAATGATGGAGTGGGAGAGGGAGAGATAGGAATAGAAAGATGGAGATATATGCAGAGATGCATGTAACTTGGGAATTTATTTATCAAGATGGGATGAGAAAATAAGTGACATAAGTAGAGAAGAAAGAGATAGATAAAATATATTATATAAGTATAGATAGACAAATGATAGATAAAGGAGGTGATAGGAAAAAAATGAGACTTTGTGTGCAAAATTTGTGAGTATTTAAAGTTTTAAAATTGAACGACTAACTTAAAATGATTATAATTAATTTTTTTCTAGAATATCATCAAACTACCTCATCCATTTGATAGGTCTCTAAATTACCTTTTCCAATGCCTATAAAAAATTAAAATTTCGATAAGAAACGCAAATGTTATGCCCATTTTACTAAACTATATTTTTTATCTTGAGAAAAATGGATATCTGATTTGAAAAAGTATGACATCACAAATTAGATATCCGATATTAAAGGATATCCGATTTGGTTTGGTATTACCAAACCAAATTCAAATTTTGGCCGACCCAAACAAAAATTCAAAGTAGATTTTGGCATGTTTGGAAAGGTTTAAAATGCATTTTTTTGCCACTGCCACTTTTTGGCCCCCATGATCTTACACATACCCATAACTTAAAGTATAAGAAAAGGAAAAAAAAAGACAAAGAGAAATGTGACTTATACCTAAATTTTATATTTCATGTATATATAGCTTGTTTAAATTTAAGAAAAATTAAAAAAAGGGAAATGGGATCCCATTTTGTTTTTGAAACGGGATCCCGTTTCTTAGATCTAGGTTCGGGATCCCGACGCAAAATGGGATCCCGTTTCAAATTTTGGCTCAGGATCCCGATGTGAAACAAGATCTCATTTCGTTTCTCATGTGCTCCGTGTGATTTGCCATTTTTTTCTAAGTGTAACACTTCCACACTAAGTGGACACAACTTTGTGCACTTACCCATTTAGTTATTATTCAAGAATAAGTTAAATGTTCATGTAGAAAATGTTATGTATTATTTGCATAATATTGTCAGCTGAAGCTGTCATTTACTTGTAGATATGATTTATATTGAAGGACAAATAGAAACACTATTTAGTCTTTTAGCTATCTATCAATTTAGTAACATTTTCCTCTAAAATTAATGATTTCTTCAATTTCTGAAAGCATATTGGGAAACAATGAGAACCTCCTAGTGTACATGTAGTACAAGTCTCATATCAAATTTACATCCTTTGTTAGTAACTTAATGTATTATATGATAACTAACTGTTTCTTGATTTAGGATAGCCTTGTTCATTAGGTAGAGTGCATGACCATACTACAAATTATTAGTTGTTAAACAAGACCAAACACAAGCAATAATGGAAATCAAACTCTCAAGAATAATAGTAGAAGAAACACAAATTATGTCCTTAATCTCAAACTATGATAAAATCTTAAATGCTAAATCACAAATAACATCCTTAATATTATGAAAATAATTTTATTGTCATAAATTGTAAGCTCATACAATTTCACACTCCTTTTAGGCCCTTGCCCTATTGTGTCTCCTCTTATCTCTTTTCTAAGACTATTTCTGGCCTTGTGCTACAAAATAAATGTCAAATGATTATATGGGAATCTAATTCTCTATTGTAATCCTATGTACATTGGAGCTACCTTTGTCTCACCCCTTCTAGGTGGACTAGGGTTCTGGGCCCTAGTCCTAGTTGACTAGGAGACGTGACACCATAGTCCCCCCAGATTGGGCCCAATTTTGAATATGCTGGCTTACTGATTCCTGCCAATTGATTCCCCATCCTGGTATTTTTAAATGATCATTGGTGGTTTGCCTAAATTATAAAATATCTTGGGTGCCTTATATAATAGCATCTTCCCTAATTCATTTTCATACCTTCACATTCCGATCAAACTCCATGCTTCTCCACCTAGTGCTTCTTGGCCAACTTCCAAGAGTAATTAGGTTTGCACCCACTATGGTCTACATTTGCCAAGATGTTTTCCATGTCCTCCTCTGCAACTGGTTTCTCATCTAACATTTTCAATTATCTTACATTCATGCTTTCTATTTTCTTCAAGATGAAGCCTTCAACTAGTCCAACCCTTCTCCTGACAATAGGCCTAGAATGTGCTTCAAAAATTTCACCCCTTTCCTTTTCTTAGTTATGAACTTTGGTAGTTGTTGTGGGTTTGTTGAGAAAATGAGTGGGAAATGTTAAAAAATATGCACATTCTTTTGAATCATATAGTAATCTACTAGCATAGGGATACCAACCTATAACTCCACATGATTAAGAACATCTTCTATTTATCCTTGATATCTCCTCCAAATAAACTTGTCAAAAGTGTCAAAGCAATCTCCTTTGATTCCACCGTGTTAAGAAATGATGTGAGATAAATGACCAAGATATTGGAGTTAACTCTATAGGAGTCATCCAACCGTTAGAAGAATTCACCAAGAATCATTTTAAGGGAATGAAAAACTATCCCACATCTCATCTTTAGTACCCTGAGCATCTACTACTTAGAAAATTCACCTAGAAATTTTATCTACCTTTTTCCACAAACCAATTAATTTTTCTTGTGATGTGGCATTTGGCATGGAACTAGAAATAGCCAAGACCAAATTCTCCACACAATTTTATCTTGAACTTCCCATTGTATCTAATGCTAGATTATAAATTCTCTCATCATATCACCCACTAACCATTTTTCATGATGTTTGTAGTGTCCTTCCTTGTCATCTCCATTCCACTTGGAGATGAAACAAAGATTGACCCATCCATGGAATCATTTGGATTGCATCACTCACACAATGCTTACCTCTACCGCATGCTTTACCATACCATCTTCCACCTTGTTAGCCTCCCTATACACATGGCTAACCTTGAAAGCCTCAATCTCCTTATGAAGTTCACCAATGGGCACAAGCCATTTCTCCATACACCAATTAGTAGTGAATCCATATCTTATAGTGTTGATGGTAAGGAGTGAATCCCCTTCCTAGTATATCATGTTCAACTTCTACTCCCAAGTGCATGGTAGAGTAATCACCACTACCTTAAATTCGACCTCATCATTCATCCATCTTACAAGTATATTGACTTGGATGCTATGATACACCCTTGATGGTCATGATGAACACATCCAGCAACTTTATATTCTCCACTAAAGGAAGGTATAAATTCTAGTGGACCCTACTTTTTCTCTAAGAGAGTATTGTCAGTTAGAGATTGTGTTTTAGAAGGAATTATCATGCTAATTGAAGATATACATCAATTTTTTTTTTTATGCCACTATACATAGTTTTATTAGTTGATAGTATATACACCTTGTCATAGTAAAATATTTTTATTACGTGTTGAAGCGTAGAAGGGATTTCTTGCATAACATGAATCCAAAATTGACCTAGAAGAAGGTTATATATGAGAGAATATGGTGTAACATGGATAGGAAAGGGTAAATTCACATGTACTATTGTAATTCTTGTAATATGATTATAACTATTCAGTATTTACAAATATTGTTAAAGACATGAATAGAGAGAGATAATCTGGTTGAATAAGGGAGATATGCATATTCCATTGATGCAATAGTTTTATGTTGACTTGATGCATTATCAATTAAGGTACATCTTATTCCACTTTTTAATGAGAATAATAATTGATGTCATGGAAATTAGGACAAAGAAACAACAAAGTTCAATGTTAATAAGTTAGTTTCAGACATAAAACCAAAACAAAGAACTAAAAACCATTCCAAACATATCAAAAGAGATTTCAAAAAGCATGAAAGAAGTTTAACAAAACAAAAGAAAGGAAAGAGCCTCCCTAAGATGCTTCCATGATGCCTTTTGATGCTTCTCCCTTGTTTCTCCCCTCTCCAAGTCCCAAATGAGTGTCGCTCTCAGCTTTTAGCACTAGCCATGGATGCCATATGGAGATTCAAGATGGTTGGATGTGATAAACAAATGTTATGCAAGTGTAGATAGTGATGCTATGAAAAAGCTCTATGCTAATACCAGTATAGAAACAATACTCTAATGCGTCCTTCTTTGCTTGAGGATAAGGGTTCTATTTATAGAAGAAATGGGGAATTGAAGGGTTAAGATTGAGCAATCTTAACAAGGGTTAGGATTGAAAGATATTCAATCCATGTGATACTTTCAACCCAATCCCATGTTGACAAGTGTCACCATGAGGAGGCTTGAGAGGACAGATAAGGAGCATTAAATGCTTGAGGGGACATGATGGTTACCCTAGGGGGTTGGGTTAGGGTTAGGTTAATGGATATTCCTTTTATCCAAGGGATAAATGAATGTGCAAGGGTTAAATGATTACCTTAGTCAAAGAAATAAATGCTTTGAAGAGACCCATGAGTCAAAAGGATGGTTAAGTTAGAGGAAAGGCTCTAACCAAAGGTAAAAGGTGAGTTAACCATAAATGGTTATGTAAGAGCCTTTAATGGTTTGGAAGACTTAAGAGGTTAACCATTTGAAGGCATAAAGCCTTTAATGGTTATTGAAGACTTTGGAGGCTTTTGAGAAGTGACTTCCTTTTATATAGGAATGTGACAATGATTAGGATAGGATCAGGCTAATTAGAAGAGATAGAAGAATCTAGAAGGGATTTAGGTATGCAAGTGAATTTTGTAGGAGAATGCAAGTGGGAGGAATTTTGGGATTTTCAATTGAAGTAAAATAATTTATTTCAATTAAATGGCGTAATTTGCATTTGGATAGATATTTAAATAAATATTAATTTATTTAAATGTGAATGTGAATTTTGGATTTTATTTAAATAAATCTTAATTTATTTATTTGAGAAAAAGGAAGATAAAGCATTAAAGGCTTGAAGACTTTGAGGGAAACCATTAAAGGCTTAAGAAGTCTCTAGAAGGAAACCATTGAGTTTGGAGACATTAAGGGAAACCATTAAAGGCTTGAGAAGACTCTAGAAAGAAGCCATTAAGTTTGAAGACTTTAAGGGAAACCATTAAAGGTTTCAAGTGGGTGAGGACAAATAGGATTTTAAATAAATGATTTATTTATTTAAAATAGTTGTGCAACTTGCATTTGTAGGAAAATGCAAGTGGGTGGAGGATAAAGGTGATTTAAATAAATGTTAATTTATTTAAATGTGAGAGATGAGATTTTGGGGGATTTAAATAAATATTAATTTATTTAAATGTGAGAGAAGATTTAATTAAACAAATATGACTTATATATTTAATTAATAGTCTGAATTTGGATAAGTGAATTAAATCAAATAAATTGAATAATTTATTTAATTAATAGGAGAAGAGGGTTAAGGTAAATTAATTAAATATTAATTTAATTAATTATTGATTGATGGTTAAATAATCAAATAAATACTAAATATTCATTTACTTAAGTGGACAGATTTATGTGTCTACAATAATCATGAGAGGGTCATATTGATTTTAAACTTACCAGGGATGTAACTCATGTTGTGAGAACACAATACCCAACTTTGATTCATCTATACAATAAAACAAGGTTGCTACAACATTTGATTTCATATAAGGTAGAAACACTATATTTGTTACTACTTATTATAGTTACCATTAGTTTTATATCCAAAGTCATTCTATATACTCTAGTCGGTTACTACTATCGAAACATTCAGTCGGTATGCACAGAATAGTTGGTTATAGAAGAAAGTAGTCACAGAGCCCAGTATTCATCGAGCTGTCTACCGAGTAACATTCCATGTCTATTGAGCAGAAACAATGATACACCGAGTTGATATATACCGAGTGAAACGTGTTACTTGATTCATTGAATCTAAACACACATGGGAAAACATGTTACAAGATCAAGGAACAAAGAACCGTTATTACATTGGAAATTGCACTGAAGGATTGTATATGATTTTGAGGTCATCTATCCAATGAAGTATTTTGCATGGTTATTCATTCGATAAATCATGTTTGTAAGATCGAAGCATTGAACCTGATCACTGACATAAGAGATCTATTTATACAACATGGATTGAGATCAGATAGACATATATAGAGGTGTATGAAGCAAGACATGTGTGATACATAAGAAAGCACCAAGTGTTATGACTGTTACAGAGACACAGAGGTCACCGACAAGGATTTCAGAGAACAGTCAAAGAACAGAGTAAATAGAAGGGTTTACTGAGTTACTTTATGGGTTACCGAGGTATGCTATAAGCAAGGTAATCTCATTTTGAGCACATAGAATCTGCTATAACATTCCAGATGTAAAGTTGCAGATATTTGTAAAGCTTTTATTGTAATATTTTGAAGTTGTAAGAGAAACCTTTAATAGGATAAAAGACTCTAACAAAGTCTATAAATTGTAAAGCCTTTAACCAGGTGCAACATTTAGAATAAGTGTTGTAAAATCCTTTAGCAAGGTAGATCTAATGATCTTGATACTCCTAACAGGGTAAGCTATCAGAAATAGCTGAACATGTAGCTCTAACCGAGCAACCTTTATTATTGCAGTAGTGAAGTTGTGGGTGCCATCCCCACCGTAGTTTTTCTCTCTAACCAAGAGTTTCTGCGTAACCAAAATATATGTGTTATGGAGTGAATCATGTATGATTGTTATTTATTTGTTTTAGCTTTATGTTATGTTACAGCAGTTTGTGGTTTATGCATAACAGTGAAGATATTGTTGATAAAAGGATTTGAAGTATTGATTCACCCCTCACCTCTCAGTACATTAGCTTTCCATATTGGGCCTAACAATTGGTATCAGAGCTTGAGTCTTGGAAAAGGGTTTAGCAGCCTAAAGAAAAAGATCTTATCAATGGAAGGCTATAAACAATCTCAGAAAATTGTGTATCTACAAGAAGATTTGGATCATGCTAATCAAGTGATTGCAGACATGCAAAGACAAATGCAAAAATCATTGAAAGTTAGAAGGAGATTATCTGATGATTTGCAGGACTCTCAAGAGTTAGTGGAACAAATTGAAACATCATCTGAGAACAATATATCTGAAGAGACTGAAGAGATGATTGAAGAAGAAGAACAAAGCACTGACTGGTCAGCTAAAAGTAATGAAAAGAGGACATGAACATTTCAGCACATAGATGACTGAGAATCTTGATGCATTGAGGACAAATGAAGATAACGTAAGAGATCTAAAAAGAGAAAAACAATAGATTGAAGCATTAGTATCTAAAAATAATGATGAAATCACAAGGTTGCCTGGGATTCAACAAAATTTGTCAGATCAATTGGGCTATGCACATCATGAAGCAAATCTGAAAGATGATGAGAATCAATCATTGAAGCTTGAAGTATCAAGGTTGACCAATGAACTTGAAACAAAAAAGAAATGCAAGGAAACACTAAAAAAAAGTTATGAAGCATCAAAGATGTTGGATGAGAAACTAAATACAAGAAGACCCAACAAAGAAGTAGGACTCGGTTACAAAGGAAAAGACTCTACCGAGAAGGGAATTCATACAACCAAGAGAGGAGAATCATCAAAGAAAGCTGGAAATAAGAAGAATATCAAAGGAAAGAAGCCTGTTTTCAACTACTATGGAAAACAAGGTCACACTGCTAACATGGGCCAAATTAGAAAAGGTAAGCAACCGAATGTCACTAGGTCTAATGGTTATTGTCACAATTACAACAAATATGGTCACACATCTAACCAATGTAGGACAAAGTCTACTAGCAATTATAAGAAGGCAAAATTCAAAGGGTTTTGTAAAAATTGCAATAGATATGGACATAGTATCGAGGAGTGTTGGTTTAAGCAGAAAAACTATATGTGGTCTACACACCGAGCAAATACTAGAGGCTACCGAACTCAAACAGATCCTTACCGACAGCATTCTGTAGTACCATGGGATTACAATACAAGGATATGGTGTGAATGTTGTGGAAGATATGGACATATAAGTGCCAACTTCTTTATAAGGTTTAGAATGAACAACCGAAGATCATGGAGAAATCCTGGTATGGCATGTTTTCATTGTCACAAAGTTGGACACTTGGCTAGAGATTGCAGAGATCAACCTAGAGGAGACACTGAGGAAATAAAAGGCAAATTATAGATGATTTGGAAAAAGAAGGAAATTGTGTCAAATGAAGAAAGCACCTTATCTATCGAGCTAGGTGCACCTATTCCAAATTAATTGAGAAAGGTATGAAGGGACTGCATTCTCTCAAAGGTCAAATCTTAACAGTTCCTATTTCATCTTGTACTTAACTCAAAATCTGCATAATTAAAGATGTATTAGAAAAGTTGAAATTTTATCAAAGTCTTTTAGAAGCCTGTCAAGTCGGTAAATGCAGGAAGTCTGGCTACTCGGTAAAAGCATAAAAAAGAAGTAGTGGTATCAAGTGCATTTAATGTTTTCTGACCTAACTGCATGAAGCCCGACGAGGTACAATGAATACTTAAAGCTATTGCGTGGTCATTTTTCACTCACCAAGTTTTCAAGAAAGTAGAGCAAAGCGAATCAAAGGTGATCAAACCTCCTTCGACGAAAATTCAAAGGTATTCACATCAATCACAATGCATTATCAAGATAGTTTACCGATCATATCAAGTTGTTATTATTTGCTAAGTAGAAAGCATTTGCCATCTGAAAGTCTTCAAACCCTAAGGATCTTTTGTTAGTATTTATCTAAAATCTGCAATGACACCTAAGATCTAAAAGCCCGTTGTTTTTGAGAACATTGAAAAGCCCTCACTAAAATACTCTTTAACTCCCAAAATTGCATTTGAACCAGATGACAAAACTGCATTTTCACTCATTCCGGATAGAGTTTTATTAGTCGAGGATGTGAGATTCTTCACTAAGTGTCGAGTTGAGGAACTAGGTCATGTTGAGATCAAAGACACATATGATGAATTATGTACCAATGGTAAAATGGATAGCAAATATGAACACATCAAAATCAGGGGATTGACCGAAGCCCTAACCTAGCCCATGTCTTCAAACCCGAATGGGTCAAGTTTGTTCTAAGCAGAGTTCATGATGACTTCATGTGGCTAGAAGAGCAACTGTTTAAGATCACCAAGAAAATCATTCATTTGATCATCGGTTACCCTATTTAAGATCATGCCCGAGCTCAGAAAATGATATCACAGAAGGAATTGATCAGTTTAACCGGAGTAGAATTTGATTGCAAGGGACTGAAATTGACCAATGTCACTGATGTAGAGCTAAAGTTTGCCATTAGAGTAATAAGTTATTGTTTCTTCCAATCAGCAAGGGAAAATAGTGTACCCTGTGCAACAATCGACTTAGCATATAAAATTGTGAAGAAAGGCATAAAAATTGATTTATGTGAGGTATTGTTGAAAAACCTGTTTGAGAATTTCTCAATACCATAAGGAAGCCAAAGAAGAACAATTCGGCTAATACACTAAAATTTGGATCACTTCTGGTATGCATGTTTTTCTATTTTGAGAAATTCTTTCCATCAGTTGATAAAGTTGTTTGGGAGCTACACCGAGCAATCACCCATCAAATCAATGACTTCATCAAGAAGCTAGGTGATAATTTTAATGATATTATGGATGATTATTTCAACAAGTTTTAGTAGAATATGCATAACAGATATAGAATTCCACCCAAGTTAGTGGAAAGATACAAGGATGACATATATTTTGAAGTGGACACTGATTACTGCTATGTTAATGCTGTGGAACTGAGAAATCAATCTTTGCCACCTATGGGCTATGAGATTAATTTTGACATCACACAATAGCAGATAGATGCTTTTCTTACATTACCAAGGCATGGTACTGAGTTGAGGTATGCAACATATGAAGAAGTAAAGGAAAAAGTAAATATGAGCATTGTAGTGCCCAAGGCTACAAGTAAGGCAACAAAAATGATCAAGGTATTAACAAAGAGATTTGGAGAAGGTTCTTCCTCCACACCTGTCAAGGGTACCCTAGCCATCACCGAAGAGGAATCTGAAGCCCAAGAGGCAGCTATAACACTGAGCACCGAATGCCTAAAGGAAAAGTTTTGAAAAGAAAGAAACAAGATACATCAAAAGTATCACTGACTCCTCCAGCAAAGCGACCTAACACAAGAGCATCTGCAACATCACCGAGTAAGAAACCAAAGAATGTTGCTGCACCAAAGGTAACAAAAACTTACAAGAATCTACTCGGAGACTCATTTTGACTAAAGAGTCTAGTGATACTGAATCTGAAGACAAAAACAAATTTCAGATTGTCAAGAGTACAAAGGTAAATGTACATAGTGTTGAAAATTTTTGTGCTAATCTGAAGCAATATGGTGGATTTGGATCATTCAGATATGTAAAATATGAATCCAGATCTGATGATGAAAAGAGACAAATAGAAGAAGCTATCATCTGCACACTATTGAAATTCTGATTGGTCCCATTGGAAGTATCTAAATCTCTTCCAAATGAATTATATTTTCATATTGACAACAGGTGGAAGTATGCCATGGACTTACAGAAATAGATGAGAGAAAGAAGTCTGGTACATCTTTTCCTAGACATGTCAGTAGATGAGATCACCAAACATCTGAAAAACTACCACACAAAATTCCTAGTCAAGCAAAGAGCCTTGAAATTGATGAATGGCCTTTACTTGGATGTAGAGAATGAGACCAAAGAAAAATGGTAGGAAATATTTCAAATCAAGAATGCTGGTGAGCAAGCTAAAGTTGAAATAGTTGATGTCACCGAGCAAGATCCTGATATCACCGAGCAAGATCCTACTAACACTATACAAGTTGATGAGGATATCATGGACACTGAGGCACCAGAACAAGAAATGATAGAAGGGAATGCTTATACCCAACTTGTATCCAGTGAATCAGTTTTGGAACAAGTTCAGCCCTATCCTCTGGTCAATCAGCCTATTTCAACCAAGGCCCCTTAGGATACGGAACAAGGCACAAAAGGTCACAAGTCAACAACAAGAGAAGGTACTTCTCGAGAATAGACCTCTCAAGCTCCCTCTAGTATTGAAAATGTTACAATCGAGACACCAAGCTCAGAGAAACCAAAGGACACTATAGAGGCTAAAGAAACCGACCAAAGTGTTGCCTCTACCAAGCAACCCACCAAGGGTCAAAAAGCCTCCCAAGCCATTGTCTTAGTTCAACTGATGAAAGGTAAAGAAAAGAAAATGAAAAAGCATAGTTTCAAATTAGATTTGTCAAAACCAATAGTGTTGCCCAATGTTGATATATCCAAATTAAAAGGGCAAGCACTCATTGATTTCAGTGAACTATGCAAAGCCAAAGCCAAACAGAAGAAGCAAATGGCTATTTAAAAGAAAAATAAAGTACTTCAGAATGTGAAAGCACTCTTAACCGATATGATACTTGAAGCAACAGTGACAAAAGATGCCGCCATCCACATTCAACTGGATGAACTCCTAACCAAGATAGAGACATCTGGAGTAGATGCATCTGAGTATTTGAGCAAGTTAAAGTACAAGGAGCTCACTACTAAAATGATTGAAGAGGTATAGAAAGCTATTTCTATTGGCAAAGTTAAACTTGTCAAATTTATTGCTGAGTTGACCCCTCAACTCAAGCACATATTTTATTTATTTCATAAACTTTGTACATTTTCTTTATTCATTAAAGATATCAAAAATAAAACTGAAATGATTGAGAAAGAGATCACCGATCTCTCAAATAAGTTGACCACTGAGCCAAATTCCATTTAGAATTTTTATACAAAGCTACAAAAGCTCATAGCTCAACAACTGGAACTCAGGAATGAAGAGCACAAGATAAGGATGGACATAATGACACTTCAAACATTATTCATTCCTCATCTTTCATCCGTCCAAGAACAGATCAACAAAGCTACCTCCCTATCCACTCAACAAGAGGGAAGCACCTTAGATGGACTAATTTCACTATTAGCTGACATTACAACTCGGAATTCACTCATGGACAGTGTTAAGGATGCCCTCTCTACCACTCTCACCGATGCCAGAATGAAGTACAAATCCATTTTTGACCAGTTGCCACCACCAAATGGTAACTAAGTTTTGATGTTTGTCAAAAAGGGGGATTGAGTATCATATCAAAGTATACATGGGAATGTAGTATATAGGGGGATTATACCGAGCAGTGATCACCAAATAGAACCAAGTACAAAATATTGATCACCGAGCATGCAAACTTAGAGTTTTGTACAGTATATTGATAAGGGGAGTATATCTGAATATACTATTTCATTGACAAAAGTATATGCTATCAGTTTTGTCAAAATTTTGTAAGTATATAGATTTTTGAGTTATGACTTTGAAAGTAGTTTTGTCAAACATCTCAACTAATGTCAAAAGGGGAGATTGTTACTACTTATTATAGTTGCCATTAGTTTTATATCCAAAGTCATTCTATATACTCAAGTCAATTACTACTATCGAAACATTCAGTCGATATGAACAAAGCAGTTAGTTATAGAAGAAAGTAGTCACAGAGCCCAGTATTCACCGAGCTATCTACCGAGCAGAAACAATTATACACTGAGTTGATATACACTGAGTGAAACATGTTACTAGATTCATTGAATCTAGACACACATGGGAAAATGTGTTACAAGATCAAGGAACAAAGAACCGTTATTACATTGGAAATTGCACTTAAGGATTGTCATCTATCCAATGAAGTATTTTGCATGGTTATTCATTTGATAAAACATGTTTGTAAGATCTAAGCAATGAACCTGATCACCGACATAAGAGATCTATTTATACAACATGTATTGAGATCAGATAGACATATATAGAGGTGTATGAAGCAAGACATGTGTGATACATAAGAAAGCACCAAGTGTTATGGCTGTTACAAAGACACAGAGGTCACCGAGAAGGATTTCAGAGAACAGTCAAAGAACAGAGTAAACAAAAGGGTTTACCGAGTTACTTTAAGGGTTACTGAGGTATGCTATAAGCAAGGTAATCTGATTTTGAGCACATAGAATCTGCTATAACATTCAAGATGTAAAGTTGCAGATATTTGTAAAGATTTTATTGTAATATTTTGAAGTTGTAAGAGAAACCTTTAACAGGGTAAAAGACTCTAACAAAGTCTATAAATTGTAAAGCCTTTAACCAGGTGCAACATTTAGAATAATTGTTGTAAAATCCTTTAGCAAGGTAGATCTAATGATCTTGATACTCCTAACAGGGTAAGCTATCAGAAATAGCTGAACATGTAGCTCTAATTGAGCAACCTTTATTATTGCAGTAGTGAAGTTGTGGGTGCCATCCCCACCACATTTTTTCTCTCTAACCAATAGTTTTTGCATAACCAAAATATATGTGTTATGGAGTGAATCATGTATGACTGTTATTTATTTGTTTTAGCTTTATGTTATGTTACAACAGTTTGTGGTTTATGCATAACAATGAAGATATTGTTGAAAAAAGGATTTGAAGTACTGATTCACCCCTCCCCTCTTAGTACATTAGTATTTGATTTCATATAAGGTAGAAACACTATATTTTGCAAGTCTTCTAGGAGAATCCCATTCTATATAGGTGAATTTTGATTCAAATCCATAAGAAAGATCTTACCTAGACTAGCACAAAGATGCTCAATAAGATCACACTCCTTACCAACATGATTAAAAGGTCAAGAAGTGGGAAGAATTATTTGAATCTTATTTATTGTTTCCAATTTTATATGTGTGTGCAATTGTATGGTAATGAAGTTTTTGTGATACTTGTTCATTGAGTCTACTACTTTGAGTGAGCTGTTCTGTAAAGTTTAAACAAAAATTGGGAGGTCTAGATAGGTCATTATTACCTTTTAGAATAAGTGTCGGTTTAGTATGTGGTTGTAGATTTGCAATTCTTCAAGTAGAAAGTAGAGGTTTGAATTGAGGTTTTGAAACATATTGATGACAAGGACAATAATTGGAGGTTTCACATGCTCATTTTTATTGTTAAAAATATAAATTGTATTGATTTTACTTTGATAAGGCTCTTTAATTACCAATGGTTTATATCTAGAAGTGAGATCATTTAGAAAATGCTAGCGATATCATCCTCCTGAATTAAAGTGTCATCATAAGTAGCACAAATTTTGGGAGAGGGACAAGAATGATCCATCAATGCTTCATCTCTAGAAGAGATATCATTGGAATGAATATAAGGTAAAGTGTAATTAAAGAGAGTGTCAATAAAATCATCTACTTATGCCAAAGTATTCTCATAGGGACGTATATTTTAGCATTACATGGGGATCAGGCAGCTATTATATCATCTTTAAACTTTTGTTATGAAAGGAACAGAATATCTTGATGAGGTTTAAGTGGTTGAGGTTTTTGAGGCCAAAAGTAATCAAGGTAAGAGTACTCATGATTAGCTAAGGGATAGAAAATAATATGATGCATAGTTATAACTTGTCTATTGTGAGAAAAATTTAAACACTTATGAATTGTAGAAGGGACTACTTCCATGGATGTGAGCCAAGGATGACCCAAATTCACATGAAATTGGTCCAAGTTAGGAATAATGGTGAACATATGAGCACTTAGAGACAAATTTTATGTGAAGGGTGATGGACCCTAAAGTGGGACAAGTGAAACCATTATGTACCTTGATCAATTTGTTAGATTTACCTTCTGTGTCTTGATATAACTGTTGTGTGTAAATATGTTCTTCTATAGTCACATTCACTATACATAATAGATCAATAAGTACTCAATGTTAGAGTTTGTAATTGATTTTTATAGTAATGTATATTGAACCATCAAATTATTTATGATATCACTTGAGGTAAAGGTGATATTAGTTTCATACTTAGGCTTAGGTCTTTCTTGGTATATTAAATTTACAACAATGTTTTGATCAAGAACTTCATTAGTGGTTATCTAAATACAAAATTTAAGGTCAACAAAATTCATGGAGTGGGAAGGCAAAGGATTGGTAAAGATTTGCAAATTTCGAGGAGGTGAAGGTTTGGAGTTATCTATAGGATAGATAGAGGGAAGATTTATCAAGTTATTATTAATAATTTTAAGAATAATGAAATGTAAGGACTTAGAAAGAGATTTGAAGTTTTGATTCTTGAATGGTTTAGAAGAAAAGTGAGTTACAAGAGGGGGTGTTGTCGCTGCAATTGGAGTGTCAATGTACTTGGAAGAATTGTTCTTGTCGATATTAATGAAGCTTTTGTTTTTTTTCTATAGCCTTCACGTGTTTGATGAGCATCTTTGGTCTTATCAACTAGATTCAAAAATTAATAAACTTCATATTGACTAACTTAAAGTTGATATTCATGAAGTTTTATGCACAAGTCTGTGAAATATTCTATTGTAAAAGTAAAATATTTTCTCTAATATCATGTTGCAAGTTGCTCAAAAAAACTCTTTGAATATTAGCATCAGGAACAACTTAAGAAATTTATGATTATAGATTTTGATATCTACCATTAAAATTAGTCAATTTTTCCTTAATGCCTTGTTTTCAATGCAATAAATAAGTTAGAGTAACTAGTGGCCCAATGTGGTTTTAAAAATGTTGCAATAATTCATCTACCAATTTATGAAAAGTAACAATTGAGTTATTAAGAAAAGAGAAAAACCATTCCAAAGTACTTATCCTTTTAAGTATCGAGAGAAGAGGTTTGCAAGAAGCTTGTGGTCAAAGACAAAGTCTCTGCACAAAGTTGAAAATGTTTTTACTTGATTGTGGGGGCCACCTTTTCCATTATATTTCTCAAAACAAGGGACCTAAATTTTTTGTGCGAGTTGGGTTTGAAGGACCTCAATAGAAAGTGGGATACTTACTAGTATATGAAGGGATAGTGGATTGATATTATATTTTGGGTATGTGCAGGATCATGGTGTGCCAAAACAGGCCCTTAAGTGGCAATGAAATTTTAGAAAATTAGAGTTATGCAACTTGACATGAAAATTTGAATAAGTTGTGAACATTATTTTTAAAATGTGTAAGAAGAGAATATATGGAAAATTGAATGTATTTTCTAAGCTACTAGTTGTTTTTTGGAAAAAAACAATCCTATTTGATAAAAATTTCAAATTTCAATGTAGTGGTACTAAACTTTTAGGAAAAAAATAAGAAGTAGATGTATGTATGACCACCATAATCACAATCAAATCATAATATTTTTTTATAATATTTATAATATAAGTATTAGACTCATGTTCAGATGTGACACATATTTTTTTTTAATTTTCTATAAAGTAAATAATTATTTATTAATTTTTTACTATAGCTTTTTAGAAATTCAGAAACTCTTACGTCCGACCACCTTAACTTGGTCAAAACCTTATGAAATTTATTTTTATTTAATTTTTCGCTATATTAGATGAAGCATAGGATGTGACGCATGTTTCGGATTCAAAAAATGTTATACCATTTGAAAGTTATGAGTGTTTTTCAATCAGTATGTCAATTAGGACTATTGTCAGAATTCAATTAGAAAATAATAATAATTGTTTATTAAAGTCGAAATAAGACAAGCCTTATATTGTTGGAAAGCTAGGAACATCCTTAAAAAACCCTTTTCGTTTTATCAATTTTGGCTACAAAAAAAGTATCTATATCTTATTATTTCTACCTCTCCCTTTTTACTCCATCTCTTCCTCTATCTTCCCCACTCTATATTTATGTCTTTATATATCTTTGTATATTACTCCTCTGTGTTCTTTATTTAACTCTTTCTATTAATATATTTTCCATCTTTATCTCTCTATTTCTCTATCTCGCTACATATCTCTTTGTATCTTTCTATATCTCTCTACATCTATATCTCTCCCTCTCTCCTTCTACCTCTCTCTCTCTCTTCCCTCTCCCTATCTATATATTAATCTATCTCCTCTCTATCTCTCGATATAATGAGAATAAATTTTGATTTAAGGTGTAGCCAATGATCATCATAATTGAAAATTTTATCTACATAATGGTCTAAGAGAAATTCCTACTTGAGTAGGCCATTAAATGCATCCCCACATACCATCTTACATGAAATACCAAGACTATCATGCAATAAGATGCCTATACATGTCTATCACAATACACATGAAATATCATAATAGCTAGAATTCAATTAGTCAAACTAGTAGATATTAATAAAAATTATTTTTATATGTTTTTCTCATGAATTAGTGTGTACTAGGAGATACCAAACACTTAAATTCAATCCACTAACTTATACTTAAATTCAATCCACTGACTTATATTACTATAACTTTTCATAATGAATTTCAAATTCCTTTAGATATAGGGGTGATCCTCCTCAACTAGGATAGCAAGATTAACCCAATTATTTATACATCTGATTCCAACGAAGGATAAATTTTGATGAAAGGCCTCTTGATTAGCCATATAAGCTAACATACAATTTTGAGGTGTTAAAGGGAAATAATTTTTATCTCCACCATTTAATATCCTATAGTATTACATGTATCTTCCCATTCAACTTGTGAACTTTTAACACTAAATTTATGACTATCTAGTAATCCTTGTTAGCTTCTACCTTCTGAAATCTTGTTGCAAAAGTATCCTTAAGAGTACCCAACAAAAAGACCCATTCTTTATAATCATTTATATTTTTCCATTGGAAAATTGACCCATTGAATACAAAGCCTACAACACAATACATATCATATAACCATCCCTAACATTACCTAGATTACCTTTGGAAGCCTTATCAAAATTCAACATTACCTCTCCACTTAAAATTTGTCATTTCACCTTCTCCCTATGCTAATTTTTTTCTATTGCCCTTCAACAAAAATATAAGTATGCAAATTCATTATTAAAATATTATGATTATTAATTAATATTTGTTTCCATCACATATCACTAATATACTAACTAAAGAATAAAGCTATATGTGATCCATAATAAAAATGACTTGGAGAGGAGAGATTTTATATAAATAACCTCTTTATATAAAAAAAAAGTAAAAGTAAAGTGTCTTTTATAGTCCACGATGTCAGCCATCTATGTATGGGTCTACAGATGGGTTAGAGTTCTATGGGACTACCTTGTACTCCTTGCGAGAGGTACCTAACTGCACTTCAAATGAGGCATACATACCTTACCTCACCTCTTGTGAGATTTGAATGCTTACTTAAAGATAAAATCCAATTGAAAATAATCAGAATAATAGTGTTGAAGGAGCTTTTAAGAGTCGTTGTTCAACATATATTTATTTATACATTTCCACCTTAACGCTTCAATCAAGGAGGACCCATTGAAGGATTATGGCAATCAATATGCAACAACTTTCATGGAAATTTTCACGAAGTTTGACGGGAAACAGAGAATTTTAAAGCTATCACACGTGGGAAAGGGACAGCTTCGAAAGCTGTATAATTATAGAGATTGATTTGAAGTTTTTTTATTTTATTTTACAGTTGCTCCCCAATTGTTACACTTTTTCTTCAGTACTTCCACCAATATTTGGAACAAGTAGCACTAATATAAAGACAAGACAATAGTCATGCCATATTGGTCTTTTTTCATATGGAAATTTCCACCGTTTGGCCCAAGAAACTTTTTAATAACCGAAGCTATTGGAGGAGTAGGAGTATTGAAGCGGATAATCCTTGCTATAGGGTGGGTAGGAGCTATAGTCGGTGGGACTATAGTAGGAAGGTTAATATTGTTGCCGGGGGGCTAAAGGGAAGCAGGCTGATTAATGGCAGAGGGCACCCCCCTACTATTCTAAGGGCCCGGGTGGGTGGCCCTTAACCCCCCTCCCCACCATCGTCAAAAAGCCTCCCCACCATCGTCAAAACCTCTTAGAGCAAATTTAACTTGTTATATTTGTGGCGTAGATTTGGTCAATAGTCCAATAATCTAGAAAGTAAGACTATGATGACCATATCAATCTCACAAAATCTGAATTAATATTATAAGCAGTTTCTTGAAAAAAAATTAATATTTTGAATTCCCTTGCATTTTCCTGTAAAATTCTATATAAATTCGGGAAGGCTTACTGGAAAGCTCACATCTTCTTTTCCTTCTTGTAGCATATGTTTTCCAAGAAGAGAGAATAGGGAGGAAAGAGAGCGTGGTATGTTTGATGCGCAGGAGGGATGATACTAAACTTCATTCTAGATCAGCTTAGTATCATCCTTCTGTGCAGCAAACCTCCCCTTGCTCAATATATTGCTCCTCAAGTTCAGGATATTTACAGTGGGTTATTCTTACAACCACTTTTTCTATTCTTATGAATTGAATCTGCAATTTTCATTTTCCATTAATTTATTGCTTATTATTTAGGTTTTTATGGTTTATCAAGTTTTGAGCTTAAGGACATTTGGTACAGTGAAACAAGATGTTCTCCAAAGCTTAGTTGGGCTGGTGAACAAGTAACCATTGCACAATTATATGAGTTCGTTTTCTTTATTTCAGATTCTTATCATTTTTCATAAACTTGGTTATGAATTTTTTTCTTTGTTTAAATGCATATATTGACTATTAGAAAATTATTAGGATGGCAGATTTTGGTTCAAGTTGTCCCAGTGGATTATAGTGGTCTTCCTTCTATCTGGTACTAAAATGGCTTGTATCTGTTGGTAATATTGCTTGAAGTGTTTTGATAATTTCTACAACATCTTGGCCTGTGATCTCTTCATGGTTAGAGAACAAGTTACTGGTCGTAAGACTTAATATTTAATGTTAACAATTTGTCAAAATAGAAAGTTCTAGCCCAAATCAAGAGTCACAGAGCTGGCGTCAAATTCACTTTTGTTTTGGGTTAATGGTGGACTGTGAATTATCCATTGCTTTTGGTTAATGGTTAATGGCATCGGATGTCCAGGGTTGTGTAAATGTTTTTTGTTTATTCTTAGTCGAAGATTATATGCAAGTGTTGCATATGGGCTTCTATCATAGGCTACTTTGCATTATACTTGTTAATCCCTATATTATATAATATACTAGTATAAAAGAGGCTTTCTGAAGATAAATTTAATAGGACAAGGCTGATTTCTTCCCATTTGCTTTGGAAGAAAGTGAATTTTCAACACCCACTTTACTTACTTTATATACAGTAAGATGATGATTGATAGTTCCATAGCATGCATGATGGATACTTAAATTGAATATTGTGGGTGTGTCACACCCCCTCATCATCGAATTCGTACATATCTTAATTAAGCCTGGACCCGGATACAGTGACATGCTGAGCATGTCTATTACAGCAACGTGTAGACTCTAATATAGATCTATGTATTAAATGAAAACCATAATAAATGACAACGGTATATTTTGTTTTTATTAAGGTAAGCAGGGAGAGGGCTCTCACTGTTAGAAAAGTCGGATTTTAAAAGAGTCCTGAATCTTTGAATAAAGAGGAAGGCAACAGCCTACCAAGAAACAATAACTATCAAACAAGGGTATATTTTGTTAAAGGAACTTGTATGGTATATTTAAGTTTATGCGCAATGGAGAGATACTTCTCTTGGTTTGTTGATCTCTATCTATTTATATAATTGGACTGATTTAAGAAAAATGGATTATTTATAGATATATAAAGAGAGAGGGGACGAAGTAGTGATGTATAAAGGATTTTATAAAGAGAGTAAGATCTTATGAGTATAGTTAGAAAGCACCTTAGTAAAATAGAGAAATCTATAAATATTGTGTATTTATTTTGGTTGTACAATTTTGTAGACTATTTTATACATTTGACATTTTGTATTATTTTAGTGGTCACATTCTATATTAACATTATTATATGAGAGATGAGATTATTATTTTATCGGTTAGATTTGTGTAGGTGTATTTATGTCATCTTATTATGAGGTGATGTGACGTGAGATTAAACTTATGAAACCTTTTTATTCAAATTATTTGCAGTTCTAGAACATTTATGCAATGAAACTGGTAAAGTGTATCTATTCTAAATACTTTAGTTATTTTTTTAGCATTCATAATTAGTTTCAATTATTGAGATTAATTGACTAATTTTAGAAATGTTAAAAACCACTTGAAAATTAAAGAGGACCAATGGATTTGAAATGGTAATTTAAAAAATGTTAAAAATTATATTTTGTTATTATCATAACAAAGGAATCATTGGAATGATATAGGCATATGTTTGATACATATTTGATTTGATTGTGTAAAAAATTTTAACAATCAATGTTTTGAATCACACTCTGTGATCCATCGTTAGGATGCAAGAGAGCTCAAGGATCCATCTTATAACACCTTGAGCTCTCTTGCATCCTGAAGATGGATCATGGAGTGAGATTCAAAATGTTGATGGTTACAAATTTTTACACAATCAATTCCAGTAACTATATAAATTTACTTTTTTCTTATTATTTTTTATGAGCATGATTGTAAAAAGAAATATTTATAAGAAAATAATTTTTTTGCATCATTGAAAAGAGAATCATATGCAAAAGACTTAGATAATAAGAGTGCGTATACTAGATTTGGAGGGATGATGGAAAATTACTTGTTTCTCATCCCCCTTTATCAAGAAGAGGGGGGCGTTCTTCTATTTACTTCTCAAGAACTCTAAAGTTAGAGTAATTTTAATGTTTAGCATCATATGGATAGTAGAAACCTTCCATGCCTTTGTGGTAGTTATAATAGGGTGCATTTTATCTAGAATTAGATTATGATCACAAATGTGTAGGTTTTAGGGTATAAATATTCTTAAATTTTACATACTTAGGTTAAAAGTGGATCTACTTTATTTGGGCCATTATTACATAATTATTCAATTTTAACACATCTTCAATATCATGGTGTGGACTCATTGTCATGATCTAATAATCTAGAACTATTAATTGATTAGCAATTATTGTTTGTTGAGGCTTCATCAAACTATTCGTGCTTATCCCTTATATGGGATAAATGTGAGATTTGTCACCTACAACTATAATTCCATTACAGACTTTATCCAAATATATATTTTAATTATATCATGTATCTTTTGATGCTTAGACATGTCTACAAATTCATTTCTCAATATTAGTATTCTTAAAAAAAAATGAGAGTAGAAACTTTATAGAAATAATAAGGTTAAAAAGAATGAATTGTGGACTATGACCATGATTTATTAGGTATTGATGTCATGAACAATTTGAAAAAGTACACTATACATTGTAGTCCACTTCACATTTAGAAGGCATTGAACCTTAGTTCGGTTAATTTTTACTATAAAGAACCCACGATTTCAATTTTCCTTTTGGCTTTAAATAGATTGTGAATAATTTTCTAAAACATTACAGTTGAGTTTAGGAAGAGAGTTTGTGTAAAGAAAAAAGGATTTGAATTTAAAAATATTGAAATATTTAAAGAGCATGGATAGAGTGTTATCTATTCTTAATATTTATTAGATTCAATCTACTTTAAAGAAAAAAAATTGTTACGAGTAGACAAGATGATCAACCTATTGAAATACATGACTGACAATTGCAAGTTTCATTTCATTGGATTTATCTCTACGTGAATGGAGGGGCCAACCATCATTCACCTTTGAATATTGAAACTCTCTTAATTTTTAAAAATTAACTTAAAATTATTGACAAAGAAAACTATTTTGTAGGTGTAATTGTATAAGTTAGAAATTAATTAGAAGTTTGAGAAAAGGGAACATACCATTGATTAGGCCACGAAATTTGAAAAGATGGATGAAATTGTATGATATGTAGCAAGAAGAATTGGAGAAGAGGGAGGTGGTGCAATTGAGGAGGAAAGACCAAGTAATCGGGTGAACTCACAATATTGGTTCCCACTTTTTTACCAACTTTGACACTTAGATGGATATTTTGAAAAAAAAATTCACTTTTCGACACCTATAACTTTAAAACCGTTAAGAATTTGAAGATGATATAAACTAGTGATTTTTAACATCTTATTTCTAGATTCTAAATATATTTTTTTCAAATTTATTTGAATAAAATTTTATTAATTTTTCCATCTCCCTCAAAAAGTTGTTGTTTACAACAAATAACATTTTTTAAGAGTGATGTGTATCCCGAAACGCATAATTTTTTTTCTATAAATGATAAAAACTTAATTCTTTTGAATTTTGGTTTGTAACATCAATACCCAGGGCATGCACTTGGTTTGATAGTGATATGTTTAATATTTTTCATTTTATTAAGTTTTGAAGTTTGACTCATTATAATTTAGATATAGGTGTACTTTTGAACACATAACTTGTTCTATATATATCAAAATTCAATTTTCTTTTTTTTGTTAGAAAGAAAACATCAATACCTAGTGCACAGATATTTTTCATATATTTTTTGAATTAGTTTACTACTTTTCCCAATGCATTGAACAAAGAAGTTCATGTTCGGTGAAAAACCTACATTCATAAGAAATAAAATAAAAATATATTAATGAAATTAAATATATTAAAAGTTATACTATTTGGAAATCTTATAATAAGGACTAAATACTTAGAAAAAATAAAAATTTAAATGAATTAATTTGATCCCCCAAAAGCTAATGTAAAATTGGTTTTTTATCAGCATTTGATAGATGCGAAGGAGACTCCATTGCAGGTATGATTTAGAAGTAGAGAGGTTCTTTCCAAGAAATTTTGATCTAAGAGCCTTTGATTTAACTCTCTTCAATTAATTACTTCAAATGGGACCTCTTAAAGCGTAAATAATTATATTTTCTAAAAAATGTATGATTTCAGCAAAAATCAGGACGTACCAAAAAGTGGGAACCAACTTTGTGTGTTCACCCAATCATAGTCATTCAATGTAATGCTAATAGACATGAATACAATTTTAATTGAGGAATAGGACATCATGCAATTCATTGTTCTTGCAATGTGGTATTTGACATCATATATGAACAAATGGCAGTTACTTGAAAACATTCTACAAAGTGTTGTGTGGAGAAGATGGTGTATAACCAACAATGCTTGAAAAAGAAGCTAAAATGTCATAAAATGTAGAGGTACTACGATGAGATTGTAAAAAAGTGCCACCTAGGGTGCACAATAAGTGCACACCTAGCAAAAACACAAGAAGGGCAAATACTTTTTTAAACGGGGGCTTTTGATTAGAACCACAAATGGAGGGAACAAAGTACAAATCAAATAAAATCACCTAATCAAAAGGGTTTATGAGTTCACCTTGAACTATCCTCTTAACAATCCCCCTTAAATTGAGAACAGCCCGACCAAGGGAATAGACAACCAAAAGAAGGTTTTGAAAGGCATTCTACAATCTTTTGTGAGTAGGGATCCCAAAGAACAAAGATAAGAATTTAGAGACATCCAGGAACCTAGCAAAAAAAGAAAATCCTAGCCATTCCATAATAGAAACAAGAAAAGAGACCATAGAATGAACAAACACAAACAAACACGAGGTTTTGACAGCCACCCCAAAACCCACTTCAATAGACCAACTATCAATAGAAACACTAGGAAACAAAGCCCGGGCAGAAAAAACATACGGGTAGAGACCCTAGCCTTTGATTTAATGACAAGAAGATCCCAAGTCAATCTCCAATCTGGAAGTCTAGAGCTAAACAAACCAAACAGGCACAATGCATGATGAGGTAGTAGAGAACAAAAGCATAAATCCTCAAAAATGACAACATCCTCCAATAGAAGCAAGATTCCAACACCGTAATGGGGACAATGAAAATAGAACCCTCTGTAGTTAAATGCTTGTAGGGTAACCAGGTCTTAGTACTCCTCAGAAACCACCCATCACGAAAAAAATTGTCTTCCAAGAAGAGCACAAACATCCTCAAAGAAGACCAAATTTGCCCTCTAAAAATACCCCCCAGTAAAAAAATTGTCTTCAAGAAGAGCACAAACATCCTCAAAGAAGACCAAATTTGCCCTCTAGAAACACCCCCCAGTAGAATACACTTTAAAGAGAAAAACACCTTCAAGGCCTACCTCCATAGGGACACTAAAAGAAGCAGAGTAAACATCAAATCCGTTACCCTTCCCAGCCAGAAGAGGAGTCCCGAGAAACAAATTCATAGAGAGGAAGGCAAAGCTACCGTACATTAGAGACTCACAACACCCACGGAGACCACCCAACCTTGCGCAAAAGGCCACCTGCATATGGCCATTACTAAGTAAGAGAGCCCAAGATAGCACCCAAACCACCATCATGAACTGTCCGCGGAATAAGAAACTCCACCAATGAGTGAGAGAAAAGTAGAAACAGAGCCAGAAAGCAACAAGCAACAATATTCTACACTCTCCCATCACCCGAACCCCGACACCCCAGGTCCATAGAAACACAGAGCACACCCCAATGGAGCTCACAAATAACACCATAGGACATAGGGCCAAAGCCACCAAACATGCAAAAACTCTATAAAGAAGGCCCAACGACCAAGTACAACTTGGCGGCAACAAAGCCCATAAAAAAGGGTGAAAACTGTTAGGATGCAGAGTCATATCCAACAAATGCAGAGCCATAGCCACCAAACATGCACAATCTCTACAAAGTAGGCCTAGCCACCAAGAATCCCACTAACCACAAGAAGCGGTGCTGAAAGCTGAAAAGAAACCCCACCAATGGCTCTCCCAGCAAACAGTCAAAAGAGATCCTCTGATCGTAGGCAAAGGCAAGACTAGGGCCCAAGGCAACAAGACCCAAAGTAGGGGCATCCATAATAAAGATGACCACAAAGCCCATAAATAAGGGCAAAAGCCGTTAACCAACAGGGTCTACTTCTTGACCAACAACCCAATGCACATGAGGCAACAAGCCACCCGAAACTCACAACCATCATCTTCATCACCCTCACCTCCATCCTCTACATCGTCCCCTATGGAGCCTTCGCCTCCAGAAACCTTAATGCTCCTCGCTTGCTCCAGACTACAATTACGATGTTATAGACAAGCTTTTAATCACTAAAATAAGATTTCTTCAAATCATTTTGTTTATAGTTTTTGACCATACATGATTTTGTTAAGTAATTAGATTAAAATGCTTGTTAGATGTATTGAAATGTCGTATTAAACAGTTGAAATATATATATATATATATATATATATATATTAAAAGAAATTATTTTATTTTATTTTTAGGAATTATTGTGGATGCTTATTTTTTTCTAAATACTAAAATCATTATATGTTTTAATATTAAGTTATAAATCTATATCTAGGTTAACAAATTTGATTATGAGGTTATCTACTTACACACATTTATTGAGTACTATGTTAATGTTCTTATGTACTATTGCTAATGTGTTGCCTTGAACTACAAACAAGAATATTTCATTTCTATATAAACACCATCATAGTCATAGCCATGGTGTTTTCTCATGGATCCCCCTAATGATGTCATAGTGATTGGTATCCTCTACATTGTGCCCAATCTTTTACCTCTCAATGTGATCATTGCCCAGGATCTCCTAAATGGTTAGGGCAACCCCCTTGATCATGCTCCTACTCCACATCATACTAATAGAACTAACGATACATAACAATATAATCATTCTTTTAATTTGTAGACTTTTATATTGAATTTCAGGGTTGTGGTAACATTTCAACCATGTTTTATGTAAATTAATGCATTTCAGTTTTATATAATTTAATATAGAAGTGTACTACTTTTTATAAAAAGGAGGGATATTAATTATTAAAGACCATTGAATGCATGTCATTGCAATGTAGCACTTAGCTTGGAAGATATCACTGAAATAGTAAGTACAATAACAAAATGGTCTTACACTCAATTAAAGAAATTGAAATGAAGAAATAGATATGTAGGTTATAAAAGCATAGCTATGTAGGTGTGATGAGAAAAGTAAATATGATTTCATTAATGCTGTAGATGAGAATGGACTGACTACTCTTCATAGCACTCTAAAGAAAGGAAACATGTATATCTATGAATTCGTTATTGATTGCAATGTAGTAGTACAAGGTTAAAACAACTTGAGTATAGACTCCTAAAACTAACACATCATTAATTACTTAATAACGAGATCATTTCATTTATAATTGATTGAAGAAATTCCTATTTATCTAATTAATAATCCAATTTACATCCGTTACTAACTAAATGATATTTCTTTATTTAATTAATTAACAAAGCTACTAATCATCATTATTCATCTATACCTTATTTCTAGCTTTAAATTATTTAGTTATCCTAGTCCTATAGTTTGTCATAGATAAATAAATTTAAATATTTATTTATTTAATTTCCCTCATCCTCCCAAAAAATTAATAAAATATATTCTTATTTAATTGTCTATTTCCTCCACTTTCCATTTACTAGGCTAGAATCAATTAGCCCTAAACTCCCCACTTAGACATGCCAAATCCTAATCATCTCCCCTCAAAGCATGCCCATTATTTCAAGGTATACAAAGGTATAGATATTATGCACAAGAGTATGGAACTTTATACATGCGATATGTGTTTTTGTACATTTTACATGTGTAAAGTACTTGCACATCCCTTAAGGGTTCTACCAAGTACCCTTTCCATCTTGACCATCCACCTTTTCCACTTGGGTATTATCCAACGATAGATTATCCTTCAAGCTTAGATTCCTTTTGATCAACCAATCATGTGAAGACACTTGCACTCTTCTCATCCCCTCAAGAGTCTAAACCAATTTGATCCTTTGATCTTTAGTTTTGATCTTATCCATCTTATCATTGGACCAAATAATTGACCCATCCTAAGACATTTTTATCTCATTAATTTATGTAAATATATTCTATAGGAGAGAGAACTCAAATACAACCAGAGATTACTTTAGTGGTGAATATTTGCCAATGGTGAACTTTTCATGTCAGTGACCTGGGAAAGGGAAAATATTTTGTACCGACTGGGGGTGGCCATGTCGCCAAAACATTATCAATTTCTGTCAAATTCAAGACCTGATCGCCATATGTTTTATATAATTAAATTTTTCTATGCAAGGATTTTGCCAATACAATATACAGTGGACACACGGTAAATTTAATTTTTTTGCCTACACTCTCCGAGGTTGCCTTAATAGATGATCATAATTTGCCTATAGGCATATGAATATTTGTTAGCCAAGAGGACCCAATTCACCCAACATTCTGTTGACACATGTCTTCGTTCACCCTAATTCTTGCCAACTATATTATATTTACCAATTATTTGGATGACCCATAATTGCCTGAAAAATTACATAAGTCATGTTATAGTTAAGCGAGATTCACCAAATATTTGTATATCATATTAAATTCCCGTAGAATTCGCCATATAAGGATTGGTATAAATACATGCAAAGATCAGATCTATCTCTACACAATCTGGTGGGTTCTAGGCTCTAAATTTAGATCAATAGTGAAGTCTTAGACCAAGGAAAATCATTGTTGTTGACTACATTGGCGACTGCTAGTGACCTAAAGGTGAGCGACCATATTTTTGAAGTGTTATAATATTATTCTGAATTTATCTATATCTATTTGCACTATTGAGTTCATTCTTATTCAGTGGGGACCCATCAGTGCCAAGTGGTCAGCCGAGAGATTTAGACCTCAGAAATCTAGATTGTAGGTCATAGGGCCAATGAAACATATATTATACTTTATAATCTATTATTGCTTCTTCAACAAATTGATATTTTTTTTGCAGCCTTTATTTCGTTGGGGATGTCGAACATGAAGAAGGGTAGGAAACTTGAATGTGGGGAAAGCCATGAGAGGCCAACAAAATGCAAAACATTGTCTTCGTACTTTGGCTTTGAAAAATATTATGGTGAAAATCAGGAAGGTACATCATCACAAGTACAAGTGCAAAATTCACAACCTACACCGCATGTTGAAGATGACAATGAACCTGATATCTCAGATTAGGATGATCTTGAAGAAGATTATCTAGTAGATACCCAAGTTAGCTGGAATGATATAATCGACGTGGGTGATAATGCCATAGATGATAATGCGCAGAAGGGGAAAAGAAAATCTAGATCAAAAAAGGATCAACCAAAATAAAATAAAAATCGACAGTGGGATATGTCAGTGAGAAATTTTTAAATTAATTGGGCATCAAATTATCCATTCGTTGAACTAGTGGAGAATCCAATTGAAGGCAAACCTCCAATAGAATGTAGGTGTAAGATTTTCACTTGGAAACATAACAAGGAAATTAGGTTGCAACTAAAATTTGACACTATAGAAAAGCATATGGGTAAAGTCTATGAAAAACAAATGATAGACGGAGTTGAAAAATCAATGATAAGATGGAAAACAAAGGAGGAATGTAAGCATGTGAGGAATATCGAAGAGTGTTATTTTCATGAGAAAATACAGATGAAGTCTGCTAAAGTTAAAGGTTCTATTGAAGCTAGTTTTGGAAAAGCAATGCAAATAGAACAACTGCAAAACGTTGTTCAGTTAAGTGTTGTTTTTTGTATTTTGAGTAGAGGGTGTTCTATGATATATTTCCCATCAATTAGTGATTTATTACACTTTTTGAAAGTTCCTAACTATCCTAATAGTCACTGATCAGTAAACAGTGGATGGGAATGGGCGAGTTGTCTTGCTGAGGTTGAAAAATAAGATGTAAAGGAAAAAATAAGAGAGTCAAACTTTATTGCAATTTCTTTAGACGAAGTTATGGCAACAAACAATACTTCATGGATATGCATGCATGTTTATACTGTATAGAATCATGCCCACCAACCCTATCTACTATCTATTGCTAAAATGAAGGATAGTGCGACAATGGAAAATTTATTTCAACTTGTAAAGAGATGTTTAATTGAATATGGTGATATGGATGATATGATGGTTTCCAAAAAAATGGTGTGTGTTCGAGCAAATGGAGCTTCAGTAATACAAGATCACAAGAATGGTCTTTGTACAAAGATTGAAACTTCTTTTGCATCGTACATTACTACAATTCACTGCATGGCTCATAGAAGGAATCTAGCTTTTGGAATTGTGAGCAAGTATTCTTCAGTAAAAAAAAATTAAATTTTAATTAGAGAGCTCTACTCACACTTCTGTCGAAGTCCCAATCGATTTATGGAATTTCAACATTTTGCTGATGAAATAATTGATGGGAACAAGCTTCTACAGGATAATGTACTAGATGGATCTCTTTGGATGGTCCACCGCATCGAGTTTTTTCAAAATATCTATCCTTGATTGGACTATTTCATACAACTCACGATGAATTAGAGCAACCAAAATTTTCTGACCTTCGGGGGTTAAGTAATCTAGAGACACTCTTAACTTTAGCAACTCTTTGTCCCATGCTAGAGGAAATGAGGAATTTTATGAAGGCTGCCCAAAAAAGAGCTCTGTATATTGTAGAATATGCTACGCTGCGTAAGTTGACATGCATGGCCCTCGACAATCTCTATTGAAATCAACCAACACTATTTGATGAAAAATTTGTTAAGTGGCATACAATCACAGATTTGAACAATCCTGATAACTTTTTACAAATTAGTGCAAATGAGGAGGTATGTGCCAATGTACGGGGAGTTGAGATACAAATGCACTTCTATGCCACAAGCAACCTCGAGGAACCAGGAAAGCGCCCTAGGAAGAAACTAGCAAGTGTTACAAGGGAAGATTTCGACAAGATTGTTGAGTCTGTAACTACTTCTGTGAAGAAAATTGCCTATGATCTTTCCTCACAGATTAGAAGGAGATTCCCTCCTGACAACCTACTCGAAGCCATGTCTATTGTGTTTCCTCAATATTCGAGCCTCAATAGTGCAACTGATTTTTAAAGTAAGCTACTAACTTTGATAAAACAATTTTGCATATCCAGAGAATTGAATGGAGTAACTATAAATGGAATATTAGATGGAACTCTTCTTAGAGAGAAATCATCTCGTTTTGCATACACTATGAGGGAACAATATGGCGGAATGGATAACCCTCATGAAGAGGGATCAATAACAAGGCTTTGGAAAATATATAACTGAGAACGTAGCATTGCATGATTCAATACCAAAATATTTGAAGCTTGCTGATTTATGTCTTACCATGATATTGGGTTAGGTGGAAGATGAGAGAGTTTTTAGTGCTTTGGGGTTCCTAAAATCAAAGCTAAGAAACAAACTAGACAAAAATTTGGAAAATTGTTTGAGGCTCTATACATCTAGGTATGATGTCCACACTTTTCCTTACGATAGGGCATTGAAAACTAAGGTACATAGTTTCAACTCTAATTTCTCTCACACTAACTTCAGTTATTCATGATGTATGCTTTCACTTTTCCAAATTTTCATTTTGTAGAAACTTACTCCAATACAACACAAACTCATCTATTTTTAAAACAACCATAACTACAAAGAATATAAATCAACAACCAATATCAATTGTGCTTGCTTCTCATCAGAGCTATCTTTGCTTCAATAAATTTTTATTGCAAAATTTTGATTATATAAATTAAACAAATTTAATTCTTCCTAAATTTCATTGAAAAAAACCAATTTTAATGACTGAATAATCAATAACAAACACATTGAATGTAAAAAGACGATTTAATGCACACTTGCTACTAATGATTTAATGCATGACCATTGCAACTCCTTTGATACAAGTGCTAATTTGAAAAGATAAAAAAAAAGAATAATAGTGATTAATGATGGTTTAGGAGTCTTCGTTCAACATGAACATATTTATCCATTCCATCTTAACGCTTCAATCATGGAGGACCCATTGAAGTAATATCGCAATCAATATGCACCAACTTTCATGGAAATTTTCATGAAGTTTGACGGGAAACAGAGAATTTTCAACCTATCGAACAACATCGAAAGCTGTATTATTGTGGATGTTGATTTCAACATTTATTTTTATTTTACAGTTGCTCCCCAATTACCACAAGTTTTCTTCTGTACTTCCACCAATATTTAGAACTAGTAGCATTAATATAAAGACAAGACAGAGGTCGTGCTATATTGGTCTTTTCTATTTTTTTCGCATACTGAAATTTCCACAGTTTGGCACAAGATTTTTTTTTAAATGTAGTCAAAAGGTCTTAGAGCATTTATAACTTGTTATACTTCTGGCGTAGATTTGGTCAATATTCCAATAATCTAGAAAGCAAGACTATGATGACCTGGCAACGATGATTCACACCACATCGATCCCCAAAATCCTGAATTAATATTATAATCAGCTTCCTGAAACAAAATTAATATTTTAAATTCGCTTGCTTTTTCCTGTAAAATTCTCTATAAATTCAGGAATGCTTACTAGAAAGCTCACATCATCTTCTTCTTGTAGCATATGTTTTCCAAGAAAAGAGAATATGGAGGAAAGAGAGCGTGGTATGTTTGATGCGCAAGAGGGATGACACTAAACACTTCATTCTAGATGAGCTTAGTATCATCCCTCTGTGCAGCAAACCTTCCCTTGCTCAATATATTGTTCCTCAAGTTCAGAATATTTCCATGGAATTTGTCTCAAAACCACTTTTTCTCTACTTGTGAATTCAATCTGCAACTTCTTTGCTTATCCCTTAGGTTTCTATTGTTTATCAAGTTTTGAGGTTAGGGATATTTGTTACTCTGAAATGAACTGTTCTCCAAAGCTCAGTTGGGCTGGTGAATAAGTAACCATTGCGCAATTATATGAATTCGTTTGCTTCATTTCAGATGCCTACCAGTTTGCATAATCTTGGTTATGAATTCTTTTTTGTTTAATTGTACATATTGACTATTAGAAAATCACTAGGATGGCAGACTTTGGTTAAAGTTGTCCTAGTGGGTTATAGTTGTCTTCCTTCTATCTGTTACTATAATGACTTTAAGTGTTTAGATAATTTGTACTTCATGTTGGCCTGTGATTCTTTTCAAGGTTAAAGAAGCTTATTAAAAGAACTCACTTGATATTTAATGTTAACAATTCCTCAAGATAAAAAGTTTTAACCCAACTCAAGAGTCACAGAACTGGAATCAAAATCAGTATTCCAAAATCACTTTTGATTTATCTTTGTCTATTTTTTAATTATTTTTTATTCCTAGTCTTAAATTATATGCAAGTGTTGCTTATGGGCTTCTATCATAGGCTACTTTGCTCTATAATATTAGAGGCTTTCAACTTAGTATATAATATAACAGTATAAAAAGCATTTCTGAAGATAAATTTAATAGGACAAGGCAGATTTCTTCCCATTTCCTTTGGAAGAAAGTGCATGTCATATGCTTTTCAACACCCACTTTACTTACTTTATATAGCTTATGATGGTTCGATAGAGTACATGCTTGATTTACACCCCTTCATCATCCTATCCGTACATATTAAGCTATGCAGTGACATGTTCAGCTTTGCCCTCGCTCCCCTTCCATTTTGAAGCATGTCTAATACAGCAAAGTGCACACTTTAATATATATCTATGTATTGAATGAAAGTCATAATAAATGCAAGTTGCATTTTATTTTGTTTACTGTAGTTTGTTAAAGGAACTTAGGCTGCTATATTTGAGTTTATCTTGCTGTGTTGATCTCTACACTTTGACAAAGTACACTATACATGGTAGTTCACTCTACATTCAGAAACATTGAACTTCGGCTTGGCTAATTTGTGAGAATAAAGAATTCATGATTTCAATTTTTTTTTGGCTTTAAATAAATTGCGAAGAATTTTTCTAAAACATTATGGTTATGCTTAGGAAGAGATATTGTGTGAGGAAAAACAGATTTGAAAAAAAAATTGAAAGCCGTCACATGGAATATCGTTGTCGTTCTAGAATATCATTAAAATAAGATTTCTTCAAGTCATTCTCGTTAGAGCTTTTAAAATATTGAAAGCCATCACATTGCTTCCCCAATAGTTGTACACATAGGAATACTATTTTTTCACTATGACAACAATGCTTCTTAAGCAAGTATCTTATTTTATTAAATGAGCATCATATTTTTTAAATGACACACTTATAGTAGATAGTTGTGATATTTTATTTCAAACAAAAAACTATTTATTTCGCTTGTTAGTGAATGTATATTTGTACTTTTTATATAACATTTATAGGTTCTTATGTGTTCAATTATAGGTCTATTTTGACCAATATTTGGCTATTTTTTTATTTAAATGTGGACTGTTTATTTATAATATATAGTATAAATTTGTAATAAGATTGGATATTATGTGGACAATTGCTATAACGACTATTGGACCCTGGTCAACTATTGGTCCCTCTACCTTAGGTGATTGGATTAAAATACTTGTTAGATGTATTGAAATCTGGTACTGAATAGTAAAAAATTTAATATATCAAAAGATATTTTTTTATTTTATTTCTAGGAATCATTGTGGATGTTTATTTATTTTATTAAAATTATTATATGTTTTAATATTAAGTTACAAATCTACATTTACGTTAACGAATTTGTTTTGGAGGTTCTCTACTTACATATTTATTGACTACTAGGACAATGTTCTTATGTACTATTGGTAATGTGTTGCCTTGAACAACTAACAAGAATGTTTCCTTTCTATATGAAAACCATCATGGTCATATCCATAGTATTTTCTCGTGGCATGGTTCTCTTAAGTCTCATGGATAACCCAAATGATATCATAGCGATTGGTCTCCTCTACCTTTTGCCCAATTGTCTACCTCTCAATGTGATCATGCCTAGGATCTTCTAAGTTGGGACAACTCCCTTGACCATAGTTCTATTCCACATCATACTCATAGAGCTAAAGCCACATAACAATCTAATCATTTCTTTCTAAGGTTTCAAACTTCTATATTGAAATTTAGAGTTGTAATTACATTTCAAACATCTTTTACATAAATTGAAGTATTCTATTTTTATATAATTTAATATAGAAGTGTATTATTTTTCATTAAAAAAAAGAGTGAAAATATTAAAGACCATTGAAGGCATGTCATTTCCATGTAGAACTTATCTTGGAAGGTTCCATTGAAATAGTAAGTACAAAAAAAAAATTGTCTTACACTCAATTTAAAAAAAATTAAACTTGAAATGAGATAGAGGTTAAACAATCATGACTATGTAGAAGTGATGAGAAGAGTAAATATGAGTTTTTCAATGTTGTAGATGAAAAATAATTGACTACTCTTCATAGCACTCTAAAAAAACTAAAACATGTATAACTATGAATTTATTATTGATTGCAATTTCGTAGTAAAAGGTTAAGACACCTTGAGTATAGTCACCTAAAACCAACACATCATTAATTACCAATAACTTGACCATTTCCTTTATAATTGATTGAATAAATTCCTGATTGTAATTGGTTTCTAGATTCAATTGTTTAAAAACTTTTGCACCAATGTTTCACATAGTGACCCGAAACATCGATGCAAAAGTTTTTACACAATTAAATCCAAAAACCAATTACAATCAGGATCATGGACTATGGAAATATGATGGATCTAATTGAATAAATTCCCATTTATCTAATTAATTATCTAATTTATATCATTTTACTAATTAAATAATATTTTATTATTTAATTAATTAACAAAGCTACTATTCATCGTTATTCATCTACACCTTATTTCTAGCTTTAAATTATTTAATCATCATAGTCCTATAGTCCATCATAGATATATAAATATAAATATTTATTTATCTAATTTCCCCCATCCTCCTCCCAAAAATTTAATAAATATATCTATTTGTTTGATTTTCTATTTCCTCCACTTTCCATTTAGTAGGCTAAAATAAACTAGATCCTTAATCCCTCACTAGGAGATTACAAATCATAGTGAAATTCCCTCAAACAATGCATATTTCTTCAAGGTGTACAAAGGTATATAATTTATATACAAGAGTACAAAAAATTGTACATTTGATATGGTATTTTGTACTTGTAACATGGGTAAAGTACTTGCCCATCCCTTAAGGGTGTTGCCAAGTACCCTTTCAATCTTGACCATCCACCTTTTCCAAGGTCATTAGCCAACCATATATTATCCTTCAATCTTGGTTTCCTCTTGATCAATCAATCATGTGAGGAAATGCTTCCTCTTATCATCCTCTCAAGAGTCTCAACAAATTTCATCCCTTGATCTTTAGTTTTGATTTTATCTATCCAATCCTTGGACCAATAATTAACCCCATCTTAACTCATTTTTGTCTCATTCTTTTATGTAGATATATGTTATAGGAAAGATAATTCACGTACCACCAAATCCATCATCCTTGAGAACAACCACCTTACCACGGTCCAACAAGAGTTAATTTGGTGAGAACAATTTATGTTTAGAGCAATGTTTACTAACCCTTATGCTTTATTTGTACATATTGCATTTATTTTGGGAAGAATAAGTTATGTTACTTATCTTATTCTCATATGCTTAAAATTTGATTTACATAATGAGTATGATGGACAAATCTACTTATTCATTACCCAATTCAATTGTCAAACATTCAATTTAGAAAGTGGTAAATAATTAACCTTCAATCATTAATGGGTGGTGTTTAAGAACACTTACTGTACATACACTTTGCACTTAAAGGATGAATTAATGAAGTCGTAGATGTGAAGGAGAATAGCTAGTACATCATTATGTAGACACCTAAACTTGATCTTGCCACATAATTAATTAAATAATATTTAATTAAAAGATGAATGGAATCCTGCCAATAATAGAAGCAGAAACAAAACCTGAGCAGAGTTGCAGAGGTGGTTCGAGCAGAGGCCATAGGAGCGCAGGTCGTGGTCAGGGCCATTCAGCAGGCAGAGGTCGCGGTCAACAAAGATTGCAGTTGCCGCAACCCGACCTTCCCACTTCAAGCTAGGCCCTCTTTTGTTGATACTTCAATTTCCCTACTCGATACTTAATCATATATGTGTATATATTTTACTTTGGCTTTATACTTTCATGCTTAAATACTCTGGTTCTAGGCAGTTGGAAATCTGCCATTATTGTTTATAGTCCTTTTTTTCTGGACTACTAAATTTTTTGAAGGCTTTGATAAAATGGCTAAATCATAAGCCTAAAGGTTTCCAACCCTTTGAGGGAACTATGTTATGTTGGTTTCTCTGAGAACAGGTGTTTTTGAATGTTATGAAGTTTAGCGAGTAATCTCTGTATTTAACCAAAATTAATATAAATTTGGCTCTGCCTTTATCGACCAAAAAAAAAAAAATTTTACTAAAAAATTTGATATAAAAAAATTTGCCAATAAAATTAATATTTTTCATTAAAAAAAGGAAAGATTTGCTAGTAAAAATTATCATTTTCTTTTTAAAAAATTAAATCTTCCCCAAGATTTTATACAATAAAATATATATAATAAATATTCAATAATCGATTTATAAAAATAAATTGTATACCTCAAAGAATAATTTTTAAACATGCATACATTACTTTATTAATAAGTCGGGGAAACCCAATTGCATCTTAATGCTTCGAGAGTCTGCTTAGTGCTTGAATGAACAGGAGCAGTCAATATGTACCAACTTTCATGGAAATTTTCTTCAAGTTCGATGGAAGAGAAACATTTCCCAACCCATCAAACGAGGGAAACTGACAGCTTCAAAAGCTTTGTAATGGTGGAGATTTATTTCAACATTTCCTTTTTATTTTACAACTGCTCAGTAATGACTACGTTTTTTGGTCCATGCTTCCACAAAAATTTGGAAGTTGTAGTGCTGGTATGAAGACAAAATTGTAGTCGTGTATTCTGGTCTTTGTTTTATTTTTTCTCATCTTGAAATTACCAGTTTTCCGCAGAAGAAAACTTGTAAGCCGTGGACGAAACGCTCTTGGAGCATCTTAATCTTGTTATATTTGTGGAACAGATCTGGTCAAAAGTCCAATAATCTAGAAACCCTAATTAAGACCAAGACTATAATCCCCTGGCCACGATTTTTTTGGACTACATTGATATCGATCAAATCTTGAATTGTATAGAATAGAGATTAATAAAATTAGGGTTTCTAATCCCTTCGCTTTTTCTTTAAAATTTTATATAAATTTGTGAAGCTTTACCTTGAATCTTACATCTTCTTCTTCAAGCATATGTTTTCAAAGAAGTAAGAATAGGCCGGAACGAGTATTCCACGAAGAAGAGAGCATGGTATGTTTGGTGCGCAGGTGAGATGACACTAACCTTCTTTCTGGAGGAGCTTAGTGTCCTCACCTGCGCACTAAACCTTCCCTTGCTCAACATATTGCTCTTCAAAGTTCAGAATAATTCCATGAGGTCATCCTTACAACCATTTTTCCGTAAATTGAATCATGTTATCTTTTCCATCACTTGATTTCTTTATTTTTAAGATTTTATGAGTTACCAAGGGTTGAGCTTTTGTGAATCTGCTTCTTTGCTTCAATAGATTAAGCTGCTCCCCAAAACTTAGTTGGGGCGATGAATATAAATCACCATATTAATATACATAAGTTTGTGTCTTTTCTTTCAGGTACTCATAATTTTCATAATCTTATTTTTCAATACTTGTTTAATTTTATGAAATTGTGGGTTGCAAGGCTTTGGGTAATACCCTCCTAGCGAATTATAGATGTCTTATTTTTATGTAGTACCAAAATGACTTGAGGGGTTTAGGATGATTGTACGTCACTTTGGTCTGTGATTATAATCAATGATTATAGAAGAAATAAGAGTCATACAAGCTGCTCATCAAAAGAGCTGTGTTAATAGATAATTTTAACTCATTCTAACAAAAATACTAAATTTTTCATCCCATCTCAACAGTCACAGAGCTGGCATCAAATAATGTTTGCCTTGTGAATGATCTATTTTTTTTTTGGGTAACGAAGGAAGTTGCGAGGAATGAGATCTTGAGCTTTGTGAAAATGAAAGATTCTTAGTATTAAAATATATGCAATTTTTGTATGTTGGGGTTCAATTATAGGCTACTTTGCAGTCTAATATTGTTCAATCTGGTAGAAGATATGTACTTTTGTTTCTTTTATTCGTTTCTTTTTGTATATCATATTTATGAATAAGGTAAGTATAATGGGGTTATGTTTTGAAGTTTAGGTGAAAGAAAAAGATTATAATAATAATGAACATTTATTTAAATGTAGATTATTTGTAGGAAAAACAATACTTTAAGCTACAAGATTAATGTATTCAGCAAGTGGTTAAATATAATCTTTAGGATTTATCTATTTAATATGAAATTTTTGTTCATCAACATGGAGTTCTAGTATTTCTTATCATCATGTTCATTAGTTTACTTGCTAGTATCATTTAGAGTAGATTTATCAAGTCTAATGGGAGAAATAACCAAACTGATAAGGAAAACTATCATTTTGGCTAGCAATTACCCTAACCCTACTATTATGAAGTAAGAGAGATGATGAGAGTTCTAGAATCATCCTAAAGATATTCACTTTAGTCAAGGAGAACTATGAGAGACACAAAAGGGATAATAACTATAGTTGTCTTGATGCACACAAGCAAGGGATTAACTCTTGTAAGAAAGAGAGATTGATAGGACCTAAGAAAAATTATATGGATTGTTTGTCTAGTGATGGACAATAACACCTAGAAATGATTAACCTCTTGTGTAACTTTACTATCTCGCACTTTGATTTGCAAAAGTGTGTTAGATCAGATCATTTACTTTGTACACATAGAGAAGTGAATATCAACAAAAAATTTAGAAAAAATATTTGGATTCATATTTTATAAGTTGAATAAATTTTTTATATTTGAAAATCATGTCATATGCAGGTGACTTCAATAAGAAGTCTAAGTCAATCCTCCAGAATAATCATATGCCAAGAAAAAGGATTAAATAAGTCACACATCCAATTCCTCATGGATTGGGTTTTGGTGCCAAAGCACAAAAAGTACTTGATATTTTCTGAGTGTTAAATAAAAAGGACAAATGAGGAGTATCAATTTCAAGATGGATTGATCTAGATATAATGTAAATTTGTTGATAGATAATACTAAGAAAAGTGACAAGGCTACAATTTGAGAATGGTTTTTCAAATTGTTTGGATTTATTTTTTCATGAGTTAGTTGAGGACTATAGGACTTACATTTCATTAATTGTTTTGTACCATGTGCAAATTCTAAAAGATCAAAAAATACCTTTTATGAGACTTTTTAATTATGAAATGTAGTATTTAGAAATTATTTCCATTATTTTCCCCAAGATTTATCATGCCTAACCCCATTCTTATGAAATATTTATATGGAAATAGAATAAAAAAGTGTTGAAAAGGATATGAAATCTTTATTTGGGTCAATTTTTTTTCTCTAGATAGGAAAAAAAATTTGTGTGGTCTTTGGAAAGATATCCAGGAGTGTCATAGGGCATTTAAAAAATATAGGGCATGAATGCAAGAAACATTTCCAAGATCACAAACATGTCATAGATATAAATAGTATCCTCCGTAGAGAGGGTATGATTAAAGGATAAACTTACATAGAATTTTTAACCATAAGGAACATTGGAATGAATATAATGTTAAACTAAGAATTTACATGCTTCATTTCCCTTTGGTTTTCTAATAAATCACTCAACACAAAACTAGTCACTAACATTGAATGCTAATAATCAAATAATAGCTAAATCATGATGTATGCAGACACAACCTTATAATAAAATTTTCCTTCATTAGAAGAGGCCCATAATTTTTTAAAAAATATTCTCAATCTTTCCATAGGAAATTTGTCTTGGAATATTGGAATAAGAATAATAAACATGGGTAGCCATTAAAACTTCATAAGAAAAATTATTATGATAAAATGATGTTGTAATTTCTAAGCCAAATTATTATAAAATTGGATAATGGTAGCTTGTTTTAGTGAATCTAGGAAGTTAATTGGAAAGTTAAAGGGATACCAAGAATTATAAAAATTTCATTATGGCTAAAAAAGTGAAATTCAAATCAAGTATTGGTTCTTTGTATCTATCCATAAGTCATTCAAGAAAATATATTTAGGCATATGTTTCTACTCTATCATTTAGTCATGTTAGTAGATGATGTAATTGATGTATGTATTTGATCCATCTATATTAATAACATTTCGAGTTGATTTTTCTTTTATTAGGAAAAAACAATTTTTTATAACCAGAAGAATTGAGTTGGTCAAGTTTATGAAGAAAGAATTTTCCTTAACATTGGTTGTCCTACCATTGAATAATTAAACAAGAGCTTAACGTAAAATAATAAATCATATTAAAAAACATGTCTAAAATAATCATTTTCTTCCCAGAGAATTAGAAATGATCTATATCCAAAGTGTCGCTTCAGAAGCTATCAAAGGAATTGGAAAGGTTAATCATTTTAACTACATGATAAGAAATAACATGAGTTAAAACATTATCAAACCCTTGAATAACCAAAACATAGGGTTCAAAGGTAACAGGAAATCCTTTCTATATTGAATAAAATATTTTAGGTGATGAGGGTTGGTGATCGCTAATAAGTATGGAAGCATAACAATTGGTAAAGACCATTTAAATAAAACACATAAATTGAACTAATTTCTAACACTTGAAGTATATAGAAATTATAAAAACCATTCAACATGATCATCTACTTTTATAAAATTAATTTTGATCAATAAATGGGTTGTTATTTATAATGCCTTGCTCATTCTATTTAGTCTCATACATTAATGATATTATCAACAATACACCTAAATTTTTTGAATCCAATTTCTTCAAAAAGATTAATAAGAAGAAAATAATAGGATGACATGATAACAAGGGCCTTTGTAATTATTTTAATGAGCAAGGTGATTTATCTTAGTTTCTAATATTGTCTCCAACTCTATACTTAGATATATTTTTGATATTTCCTTTATTTGTAATATTTTTTTGGGTAACTCAAAGTATCCTCGCGACCCAAGCCTAGCGCCCAACTTGCCTTACCTTGGGCTTACTTACTACCAAGTCGGGCTTCAGGAAGAGGCGAGATTGAGGCAAGACTAGTCGCTGGAGATGGACCAAGTTGCCCATAATCCAAATCCATTAGGTGATTCCAGGCCTTAGAGTTGAACCCAAGACCAATGGGGAGAAAACCCACATTCCAAGCCAACTCTGCTACTTGTTCAAGATCCTTTATTTGCAATATTAGATCTAAAGATTTTAAAGTATAGGCTTCTAGATAGATTTGGGAAAGATTATTTCTAATCATATCCATAATTATTTATCAAATTCTAAGGAAATATATCACATCCTAGAAAATTTCCTTATCCATAATAAAATTTACCTTTGAAAGGTCATTTTAGATGATAAACATTCACACATAACCTTCTGGGAAGTAAAGAGTCAAAATGGAAACACATTAACCCTCTACTAAGGAGTATTATCTTATCAAGAGAGGAATCTTGGTATTTTCAAATATATTAATGGTAGATAAAAGATTGAAGAATGTTCAGTAGCTCAGTTAAGATTTTTTGACCCTCTCTAATGCACTAAATTGTACTGTCATAAAATTGCACCTCCTATAATTTTAACCATATTTTAGGTCCTCACCTCGGCAACGACATCTTTTTCCCCAACCAAGACCTATTTCTACATTTTCATCGCTTGCCCCCTTCATGTTTGAGCCCTGAGATAGCCTCAAGACCCTATCTGGACCCCAAGATTGGACAAGATAGGGGCGTGGCACCCCTATCCCACCCTCTTAGGGTGGCCCCAAGATAGGTCCCCCTAGCCCCATCTGAACTTCAAGATCCTAAATCTTCCCGATGTCCGCCTTTTATGAGATGAATTAATCTTCAAGAGACATGTATAAAAGGGAGTTGGTTTTCTCATTTGCATGAGGAGGAATGGAAGGTGAAATTCAAGTAGGAATTAGACAAGCAAGCATAGGCTAAGATATACATCATCAAGCATTCAACCATTCAAGTCTTCTTCATTCATCGATCAGAGCAATATTTCAACATTCATTTGCAAGCCTATATGTGTGTTAGGGTTTGGTCATGTTACATGCCATTCCATGCAACATTTGTGATTACATTCAAGAAACAAAGCAATCATCATTGACAAATTGCAAATCTATAAGTTATACATTTCTATTGTTTACATTCAAACATTGGCAATTACTTTCTTTCCAGGTTGATTCCTCAACCGAGGTTTGACCGAGGCAAACACCTATCCACAACCCCTTTTCCTCTCTTTTCTATGTGTAGGTTGCAGGTGCGCAGCTGTTATTGCACGTTTGGGCTTCATTTGCAGAGACAGAAGAAACCTTTTCGTTTCGCGGATTTTGTGGAGGACCATGTACATTCCCACCACGGTCCCGTCGAATTTTCCCCAAATTTGTAAGATAGATCTATATCAGTCTAATTAGCTCAGATCCAAAGTTACAATGTGATCCTGAATTGGTAGCTCCTCATTTCACTCATTTCTTCTCTCTCTTGCACATAGTCAACAAGTCAACTTTCTCATTTACAAAAGAGGGTAAATCACACTTCAACCCTTGCAATCCACTTGGAATTCACATCCTTGTTTCCCTTGGATTTGGATCTAGTGGATTTAATCCCCTCTTTTGAATGTAAAGTTATTTCCAAGTAAAAATCATCCTAGTGGCTTCCTTTCTCTCTCCTAGGTGGGGAGTCACTAGGATCCAATTTCCCACTTTACATTTTGGTGAACCTGGCATCTTACACATTAATTCTGATTTCTCATTATTAGATCTTCTTAATTGCAATTTGGATTTAAAATTTTCATTTCCAACTTTGATCTATTTACAAATTTTAGAGGTTAATTACATAAAAACCCTAGTTTTTCATTTTGAAAAAATTAAGCTTGTGAAGTGCAAAATTTTAATTGCTTGTTTCAGATCTAATTTCTATTTCAAAATTACAATTCAAATCTATTTCTTTATTCTGAAAATTCAGTGGTTAAATTAGAAAACCCTAATTTTAAGATCTTTCTATTTTCAACCTTTGACTGCAAATTTGATCGATCTAGACATCTCCAAATCAGCTATTTGTTTTGGATTCCGCAATAATATCATAATCCCTATCATCCCTATAAATTTAGAAAAATGTTGGTTAGACCATGTGCACTTTCGCCATGGTCCTTGGCTTTTTTCCTGAAATTTTAGGAGAAGGAATTGACTATGTTTTTTTGCTTAAATCGAGAAAATTGGCATAACGGATCAACTTCCTACATAATAAATTTATTCAACTGCAATCATTATTGCATGATGTTAGGTACACTCCTGTGTATTTATTTTTGTTACATACATATAATTAAACCATATTTCATATCATCATGATATATGCATAGTGTCCTTTTTAGTCATCCTCCGCATGTGTGGACACCTATTAAACCTTAGGTTGGGGGGGAAGTACGATGTGACTTATTCTTGCGGATAATTTTTATGTCATCTCAGATTGAGTTTAAATTTTTCAATTTTTGGTTTGATGTGATATTATGTACTCTATTCCTTTTGTCTTCCTTGAGTTATTTTGGAATTTCAACTGGGTTCTGGCCAAATAGAGCATATTTCTTTTGGAAGTTGTAGAATTGGGCATATTTCAACCATTGGTGAGTTGAGATTTTCATTGTTACAATGGGTGGTCCAACTGTTCGTTATGAACCTATAGTCCATGATATCCTTCTCCAAAACCAGGATTGTTAGCCAGCATTCCACAATAGTGGGTGGTTAGATTATTTTCCGAAGCTAACTGAGTTTAATGAGGAGGTTGCAAGAGAATTCACTTGCATATTTTTCAGATGGAGAAGCCCAAGTGAAAGGATTGAGAGTTGTAGCAATAGAAGAATGGATTGTGGAAGTAACTGGGTTGCCATCAGACAGGAAATACCCTGAATCAAAGGACACACGAAGTGCGAGAGTAGAGTTTACACGACAGGGAGACCCACCTTGGGTAATAGATAAACAGGGGACCAGACAAGAATCTCTTCCGCCTGAACGAAGAGCAGTAGCATTATATGTCTTGAAGTATTTAACTTGCAAAGGGAAATTCTCATCATTTCAAGCTTCTGAGTCATCTATGCCATGGGAGAAGGATGAATGGTCTAAATATATTGTACAATCTTCTTTCCATTAGCACAGTAGAAACACAGAAAGGTAGGTCTCACTCTGGTTCTCATCATTGTTTGATTAATCTATTGATTGAAAGGTCTTTAAGACATGTCTCTTCGATTTCCTAGGATGAATTTGTGAAAATTAGAAGATTTAGGGTAGATAATGTGGGTCTAGTGGAACCGCTCCCATCTCAAGTGCGGAAATTTTTGGAAAGACTTGGTCCTCCTATTGAACCCTCATCCTCTGGGACATTGCCAAAACAAAATGTTCCTGCAATAGAGGAACCTTCACAAGGAGAAGCCATGTCTGAAGAAGAAGAAGCCTCGGTAGGGGTTCCCTTGTAAATCCTAATGAGAACTGATCTGCTGCATGGAGGGAAAAAGGCAAAGAGAAACATATTGGCACGAAAAAGAAGAAAGAGAAAGGAAAAAGTGGGAATTTAACCTCTCCTATTGCAAAGAAAAGGAAAGTTGCAAAAATGGTTTCTTCTACAACTACTGAAGTAGCTGAGGAATTAGGTATAGGAAGCCATCCTCCAGCCACTAAAGAAAAGTCTCAGAGAAGAAGCGGTAGGCTTCAAAAAAATACTAAAGATCAGAAGAAATCAGAGGAGCCGAATGGCAGCATTTTGGTTAATTCTCTAGAACATAAGCCAGACAATCCTCACCATGATGATGTTCCTTCATCCTCACCTAAGGAACTTAGTAAGGACAAAGAAAAACATGAGGAAGAAGAACTGCAAAACCCTCATGAGTAGCTACATGAAGAAGTAGGTTTTGATGGGCTTAATAGTTTGGCATCTGCCACAGAGCAGATTGTTGAAACAGGAAGCAGATTTGGAAAGTCGAAGCCTAAAGAACCTATTCATAGACCACCATCTTCTCTTACCAGTCATGCAGTGGCACTTGCCTTTTGCCAAGAATGAGAATTAGAAAAAGCAGAAATGCAAAGGCTTATTGACTAGCAGAAGAAGATAATTGAGCAGAAAGATGAGGAGATTGCTCAACTTAAAATTAAGGTGGAAATGGTAGCCACCATGGTACTGCAGATAATGCAATGCAGAGCACTGCCTCGAGTTTACTCTTTGTATTTAAAGGAACAACATATTTGTTTCCAAATGATGAGAATTGTTAGGGATTTAAGCCCCTCTTTAAAGACACCTGAGGAATTCTATCATGTCTACCAAACATCTCCTACAACCATCAAGAATTTTCTCTGTGAATTTTATTTACATAATTACATTATTATTGATGACGTTGATTGGAACCCTCTCCTCTACATTGGAGATATCTAGCCGAGAGCTCTCATGTCATGGGTTCAAAATGAAATTACAAGGGGAGAGAAATTCTATATACATAGAAAGGAAGAACTTGATCTCTCACTTCTATTGATAGTTGAGTCAAGAAATCCAAGAAGACTTTATTATGTCTAGCAAAAAATTGTGTATCAGTTAGATTATGGGAAAGACATTCTGACCTTAAGAGAAGAAATATATAAGGAATATGAGCAAATGGTTATAGGAGAAGGATAGGTAGCAATAAGACATTTGGTCTACCATTGGAATAGCCTATCGGATGAGTTGAAACAGTCCAAGCCACACTCCTTATCAAATTCTAATGCAACACTAAGGAGGGCACCCAAATATATACATATGAGAAGAACAAAAGGAAGACACTAGTTCCCCCTCAGTTTCCAGCCACCAATTCTCCTATGGCCACTAATGGGATGCAGGAATAATGACCCAGCATATGATGAAGCAACAAAATGCTCCAGGTGGACAGGATTGGAAAAGATGAAAGAATTCTATTGGAGTCTGTTTACATGAGGTTCTAGGGAGGTTACCCCTGGCAATTTTAGAGTCAATGCCATAATTCAAAACTTTCCTATTGCTGGAGGATCAACAAAAAGCTAGTTTGGGGGGCAATGACGAGTCGAAATAATGGCTTTGTTTTGATAGATTTTTTTTATAGAATTCCTTCTTAGGTCTTGTGTCTAGATAATATTTGGTTCAGAAGACTTTCCTACTTGATGCCTTTTTAAGTATTTATGGACCTGATTTATCATATACATAAGGTTGTTATATAATGATTTCTAAACGGTTCATCTATGGAAATCATCTAAATCAATCTTAGAATGTGTTTTAATTTATGTTATGTTAATATTAGTAGATACACATGCTTTTGTGCATGTTAACACCATGATGTAGGGTTAGCCAGGAAGAAAGAAAGCTGGCAGTTTAAAGGAAAATCAACATGTTGCTATGATGCAGACCCTATCAAAATGAAGCAGCATTGAAGAAGATCATAAACACTTGATTGCTTCCTCAGTAGAGTGGTTTGTGGGACATTCATAATTGTTCTTAGTGGAGCTTAAATCTAGGAAGAAAATTGTGCTATATCTTCTTAGCTACAGGACAGATGTTGTTCTGTTTTCCTGCGTTGATTTCTTCTTTAGTATAATAAATATGTTCTCCTATTCCATTGGAATGTAGATTGATTAGTTAGGAAGCTGTTAAAATTTTCCTTATAAATAAAAGGTCTCTATCTCCTCTCGAGGACACATAACGACCATAGAATTTTTAATATCCATCTTTTAGACTTATGTGTTTTGCAGTCAATTTGGAATAAAGATGTCAATGTTATTTTGAGCTTATCAGTTGCAATTTAAGAATTCTGAATATGATCACTCAAGGAGGCCCACTTGGTGAGTAGTCCCTTTGTGTTTTTCAGTTAATTTCGATCTTGCAATATTCATTGTTTTGGCATTTGACTATTCCTGTAGCCACTGAAAATAGTTCATGTGTTTGGATCTGCAACCACAAGGGGTAGACTAGTTCCTATCTGCTTGCCAGAACCTTATCATTTGGTAGCAGTTTCTTAAGTTACTTTTAGCTATGAAATCTGATTAAGTATTAGTTCATTACATTTTTGCACATTTCTTTCAGAGAATTTCCTTTCCTATAGTAGGATAGAATGGTTGCGATTTGAACTTAGTGCACATACAGTGTTGACCCATTTCAATTTTACATCTTTGGTTGATAAAGTAAATGAGCTTTTGCTATACGAAAGCTAGTTGTTTAGTAAGGATGTCCAATCCCTGATTTGAGTTTTTATAACCTAGTTGCCATTCCAGTTGTGAGGACCAACATGAGTCTTTGGATATTATTCTACATTCATCTCCACTAGATCTTGGAGTGCATTTTTCAATAGTGTGGAGCAGTTAACCTTCCGCATCAACATGAGGACACTTGAGCAGTTTTCAGAGACTTCATTCATCATGAGTATTTTTCCTACATCTTCCCTTCATGTTTGGGGAGACTCCATGGATACACCTTTGGTTTTGTTTCTTCCCAAGGGGAGGAGCGATGTTAGACATTCATGGAGCAATTTCTTCATTCAGCATCAAGATTCTATCATAGGTGCAGATTCTACATTAAGGGGGGGGGCTGCCTAGTATCTCTTCTTCTTCTTCTTCTCTCATATGGGGAGACATTTTCCTCACATGGGTTTTGTCCTTCACATACTTCTATAAGAGTTCTCTTGTATAGTTTTCATCTCTATTTTTGGGGCAAGGTTTTTTCCCATTGGGTTTGTCTCTCTTTCCCTGCTTTATGAGATATTTCATTACATTGGTTTGCATGCATTTGCATCTATACATGGGTACCTAACATGGCCTAGTAGCCGGGACCCATCTTGCATTGCTTAGTTTCATTGTAGACTTAAGTACATTCCACTAAGTTGCACTTAAACTCACAATGCGGGTTCCCACTTTTTGGTACATCCAGATTTTTGCTGAAAGCATACATTTTTTAGAAAATATATTAACTTAAGATTTAAGAGGTCCCATTTGAAGTAATTAATTGAAGAGAGTTAGATCAAAGGCTCCTAGATCAAAATTTCTTGGATAGAACTTCTCTACTTCTAAATCATACTTGCAATGGAGTCTCATTTGCATCTATCAAATGTTGATTAAAAACCAATTTTACATTAGCTTTTGGGGGGTCAAATGAATTCATTTATAAGTTTTATTTCTTTTAGTAATTAGTCCTTATTATAAGCTTTCCAAATAATATAATTTTTAATATATTTAATTTCATTAATATATTTTTATTTTTTAATATATTAATTTCATTAATATATTTTTATTTAATTTCTTATGAATGTAGGTTTTTCACCGAACATGAACTTCTTTGTTCAATGCACTAGAAAAAATAGTAAACTAATTCAAAAATATTGAAAAATATCTATGCACTAGGTATTGATGTCTTCTTTCTAACGAAAAAGATAAAATTGAATTTTGATAAATAGAGAACAAGTTGTGTATTCAAACGCATACCTATATCTAAATTATAATTAGTCAGACTTCAAAATTTAATAAAATGAAAAATATTTAAAAATTCGCTATCAAACCAACTGCATGTCCTGGTTATTGATGTTACAAACCAAAATTCAAAAGAATTAAATTTTTATCATTTATATATTAAAAATTATGCGTTTCGGGATGCACATCACTCTTAAAAAAAATTGTTTGTTGTAAAAACCTACATTTTGAGGGAGATGGAAAAATCAATAAAATATTATTAAAAAAAATTTGAAAAAAATATATTTGGAATATACAAACAAGATGTTACAAATCACTAGTCTACATCATCTTCAAATTCTTAATGATTTAAAAGTTATAGGTGTCAGAATGTGAAGGGTTTTTTCAAAATGTTCATCTAAGTGTCAAAGTTGGTCAAAAAGTGGGAACCAATATTGTAATTAATTATTCATGTTGGATATTATTACACTTTACTTAAGTTTACTTAGGATAATACATTTCATAGTAGTTTGGGTATGAGACATTTGGGTGTTTGTGCCACATTGGGATAGTGTGTATAGGAGAATTTCCACCTTTTGTGGTCTTATCTTGTTGTTACATTCCACATTCGGTGGGTGATCCACCTCATGTGGAATATTATATTGTTTCTCCTACCTACCACACCTATTTCCTACCTATCCTTGTTTCTTATTTAGCCACATGTCATGTTTGTGTGCTTACATATCCATATAGCCTTGCCTATATAAGTAGGCTCATATTCATTGTATGTAATGATTGATGATCTAGTTGATCAGTATTTTCATCTTGTTAGAATACAGTTTATTCATATCAATATTTTGTCTCTATTTTGTACTTTTGATTGAGCTCTTGATCTTAACAAAATCTCACACCTTTCAATTTGGCATAGAATTCGGGCATATTGTGGTTGTTAATATTGAAGTTCTCTTTACTGCTAAATTACCCTTCTTGGTAAGGCACAATTTGTAGTCTCTTGCATCAATTAGTATCAAAGTAGCTAGTGTTGAAACTGTAGACGAAACAACAGGACCTATGTGAAATGTGAAGTAGCTGTGAAGAAGCTCATGTGGGATATTGTAGGTGATAGAGAGAAGTATTGAGCAACAAGAACTTGAAGTCATAAATAGGTAAATTGAGATAGACATGTTTCCTTGAAGAGGAATGCTCAAAATAGAGGAGGTGTTAGAATTATTTTGAGAGATGACAAGAAATGATATAAGAGATAATATAAGAAATGAGGTGAGATTAGCTATAGTAAATGCAAGGGATCCTATGAGTGAAGATGAAAGTGAAGTGGAACAACAAGAGAAGAAAAACATCTAGAGGATGCTAAAGAGTAGTGATTTTTAGGGCTCTTTCAAGAATCATGTAGAGCAACAAAATGGATAAATCAAACATTTTTATAACATTAAATCCTAATAAGTTGATTGATTGGATAGGGGAGATGGAAGAATAATTTAAAATGGAAGAAATTGGGGACCTATAAAGGATAAAGCTAGCCCAAATAAAATTGAAGGAACATGTTGCATTATGTTGGAAAGAGTTGTAGTTGAGAGTGGACAATAGACAAAAACCATAGAATAATGAGTTGGAATCAAATGGTGACCAAGTTGAAGAAAAAATTCATTCCTGAAGAATATGAAATGGAGTTATGCAGGAAGTTACAAAATCTAAAATAGAAAGGCACAAATGTAAAACATTACATAGACGAGTTCTAGAAGTTGGCCATTTGATGGGGAAGGCATGAAATTGATAGAGAAAAGTAGCTAAGTATGTGAATGGCTTTCAGTTAAATACTCAAGATGACATGAGTATGTTTTAGATTAATACCATGGAAGAAACATATCAATATGTATTGAAGGCTAAGGATGAGTTTTTTACTAAGGTTCAAACAAGTTTTGAAAGGACCTGAAACCCTTTTTACATGAAGCCACCGTAGAGATAAAACCAATAAACTGATAGCATACCATCAACAAAAAAAGAAAGCCAAAAATAATGGAACAGTAGAAAAATAGAAAAAGCTTATTTTTAGTTCTTGGGAGCCTTTGCTACCTCGACTTCCAATTGAGTCATACTAAGGGTGATTTTCTTTAGGTCACATGGATGTCTTGAGAGGATTACATTCCACAGTCCTTTTCAAATTTTCTCTAGTACACTTGCACATGCCTTTATCCTCCTCCCACCCCTTCATCTTGTCCAACACTTCAACATCCACCACGACCCCTTTTTGATGGGATTTTTCCAATATACCAACCAGGGTATTGAAATTATTAGCTGAACTCTTGACCACTATGTGGCTAAAAGTAACAAGGAAGATGAGGTTGCCATTTATATTTTCAAACTTGTTCTCTAGGTACTGAATTCTCTCTTCATAATCATTTCTTAGAAATTCCACATTTTTAACAGTGTTTTGTAGAGAATAAACAATAGAATTCCTTTCCACCTCACTCTACGACCCTTTATTGCTTCTATCCTATTTGCTACTAACTAATCAGAGCTTGAGATTGATGTCCTTGATATCATGAACTATCTACCACATCATTACAGGGTATTGCTAGTACATCATCGAGGTATTCCTAATCAAGGCTAAGGAAAGGAGAATCAACATTCAAATCCTTTAGGAAGGAGGGTCTCCCTTCCCTATTGGTGGTAGGTGCAAACTCATCAAAAAGACTATGAATAGACGGGTCAGTCACAAATTTGTTCTAAAAAACATGGGATTTATTCCTCACAAGCTTAGACACATTATAAAATTATAGCTCAGATTTATTATTCTCAGTTTTCTAGTCATCCCCTTTAGTCAAACAAGTCCTAGATTCCTCTTTTTCAAAGTTAGAATCCCCATTAGATGGGACAGGAGAGATTTTGGAGGGATACGAGAGGGATTTACAATGTTTATAACTCAAGAGCAACAAATTGTCATGGAGAATTGTATTTTTCTTAGGTTATTTCATATAATCCTTGACACTAGCATTAATGAAAGACAACAAATAGAATGGAATAGAAATTTTCACTTTATGTCTGAAATGATGAAGACACAAAGTGGTGACCAAAAACCCTAGTGTATCAACCATCCATACAAAATTATCTCATGAGTATCTTTAACATAACTCACCATAAAGATGTTGTAGCCACTCTTAAACTATTTAACCAAGTTATTCCTCTCCTTCTTCTCTTTGAGGAATTTATTGATAGCCACCTCCAAAAATTTCCCATCCCTAAACACCTTGGCCACTTCAGTCGACAACCTAGTAACTTTTGTGATGAAATGCACATCAATGTCAAAAATTCTCTCAAAGAGAGAAATTTTCCCCTTTCCAACCTTTAGAAAACTTAGTTGTAATCTTTGGTTTGAAACCATGGAGCTTCTCAAAGAAGGGGGTAACACCTCCCTATGTTAGAATTCTCCAAATTGTAGTATTGTTCATGAACTCCTCGTAGTTTATATTGATTCAATTCTTTTTTTGTCTCCACCCATCTTAAAATAGTCTCTCAAAATTTTAGTTGAGGTGAGAAGAGATAGAAAAAAACACAAAACAAACAAAATCAATATGCATTTAGAAAGAATGGGAAGGGAAAATAAAATCAAGTTTATTAAATCCCCTTATAGATACCCCAAACTACACAATAATGGAAATGAATGCCAAAAATGATAGTCAAATAGTTAAAGAATAGGAAATTGGACACTCCGCACATAAGTCCTATCATATCTCATAAAGGAGTTAGCATCCTCTAGCACATGATCTCCAAAGTGCCAATCCACCTGCTTATTTGCACAAACCCCCTCATTAACAAAAAAAAATTGCCACTCTATTGGCTTCTTGAAATGCATGATAAATATAAAAAATTTCAAAATAATTTAAAATGTTCAAAGATTTATTAATCCACTTTTAAATGGTCCATGAAGGTTTTTGAATGCCCTTCTTAAGTCATTGTATTATATTGTTTGAATCTCCTTCTATCTACACCATCTTGCCACTAAGAATTTTAGCCATCTTTAAACCATGGTAGGTAATAACAACTTCAACAAGGTGGTTGGTCTTATATGCCAAGGAGTGTGCAAGGCCAACAAAAAGTTAATGAGAAGATAAATAAACAATTTCAAAAGTTGTGAAAGATTTGCTACAAATAAAGGACCAGTGGGTAATAGAAAAGGAAATTATATTAAAGAAGAATCCAATCCCAAAAGGAGTAAATAACTAGGCCAAAGCACAAAATATAATTAGTTACTAGCAAGAGGATGTGGTAGTAGTGATGGAGAGTTCTTTGGTAAATGGTACTAGTATGGAGAACCTAGTCATTATGCTTATGAGTGACCTCAAATATAAATTTGTAGTAGAAAAAAAACTCTAGGTATAAGAGGATAAGGAGAGTGATGCATCTCCAAAAAATGAAGACCCCAAATAAGGTGAATCTTACATGATGAGGAGTGTTGGAGAATTACAAGGTGGTTGAGGATGAACTAACCTAATGGAGTCTCTTTTTAGTGTAGTCATGGTTAGGAGGGTCCTCAAGGAGAAAAATCCAAACCATGCAAAAACTTAACACAACACAATACGATGCAGACAATGTAGAATAAAATTTTTTAAATCAAAGAAATTGATTACAAACTGTCGACAACATGTGGGCTATAACATTCGGCTCACAGGCCTGAGTACAAAACATGCGTGGTATGCAACATCTAGCTCAACCAAGAATGAAAGCCAACTTTGGAACTCCTAATCCTTAGATCTATCTTATATATTATTCAAACTACCCTTTTAAATGATTAATTACATTGATTTATATGATCAAGGATGTCAACCCAAGATGAGACAAATATCGATGAACAAGATGAAACATGTAAAACAATAAGGTCAGCCTTCACCAAATAGATTCCTCTAGAAAAATACAAAGGATGAAGTATGGACCCAAGGGAAGGTTGGCTACATGCCAAGGAATTTTGGAAACAATGAACTGAAGCCCACAAGGTACAAATGAGATCCCCAAGATTCACCAATAGTGAATAGGTTCAAGTGGTTCCAGTGTTTTAAGCCAAAAAATTATCTCAGATTTCAAAAGCGATAAATTTTCAGGAAAAGATCCAAACATCTTGAGGACCAAGGATAAGGTAGATGAACATTTCCATGATCTGAATCCAACTCTGCAAGATCCAATGAGCAAATGTAAAGAAACATAGAATGAAATGTTGAACTGCAAAACAGGAACAAACTAAAAAGAAAATATTTTTGGCTGATACAAGATTGCCAAGAACCAGGGATGCTCTTGCATTAGACATCTAGGGTTGATTGAAAAGAGAGTCCCTTACTTTTCTGTGGATGAAGGAAAATCAATATGGTCTACCTCTACTTGTGAAATCCATGATGAATCTTCAACTGGTTTGTCTTTCTACTTCACAAGATACTCTCTGTACTTCTTGTTGTGAGTGCTACACCCAATTCTGGCATCCAAAATATCTTCCATCTAGTCCGATACCTTCTAGGGTATCTACTTCTCAGTTTTTTCTACATTGTCCACATTGAATTCAGCCTCATGATATTGATACAAGTCTACAATGTTGAAAATAGGTGAAATACCCAAACTATCTGATAACTCCACTTCATATGAATTTTTGAAACTACATTTCTTCAAGATCTTACAAGGTCCAAACTTCCTCATCTTCAACCTAATATACGTACCAACTAGGAGTCTTTCTTTTATCAGATACACCACCACTGCATCTCCAACTTCAAATTCTATATGTGTCCTCTTATCATCTACCTTTTCCTTATACTTGTTGTCCATGTCCTCCAAATGCTATTTAACCTAATTATGTATTGTATTCATATGCTCTAAAAATTCTTTTGCTTCTGGAATTCACTTATCCTCATTACTGATGTTTCTTAGTTCTGATATGCCACTAGGGTGTACTCTGATAACAATCTCAAAAGGTTTTATTTTGGTACTCCTGTTCACTAAATTATTGTCACATGCAAATTTTGCTTGCACAAGAATCAAGTCGCAACTTCCAGTTTTGTCTCCAGCTAAGCATCTCAATAAGTTTCCCAAACTTTTGTTTACTACCTTTGTCTATCCATCAGTCTATGGGTGAAAGGTAGAATTGAACTTCAAATTTGTCTTTAGCTTCTTCCAAAGTATTCTCCAAAAATATCCAACAAACTTAGTCTCTCTGTCAAAAACTATTATTTTAGGCAATCCATGTAATCTTATCACTTCTTTGAAAAATAAGTTAGCAACATGTATTGCATTTGTTGTCTTCTTAGAATGAATGAAATGTCCCATCTTTGAGAATATATCCACCACCATAAATATATAATCATTTCCTCTCTTTTTTTTAGGTAAGCCAAGTATGAAATCCATGCTTATGTCCTCCCAAGGTCTCTCTAGAACTATCAAAGGCTTATAGAGTCCAACATTTTGACTACCTCCTTTTGCTAGTTGACAAATTCTATAACTCTAAACAAATTTCCTAACATATGAATCTAAGGCCAAAAGTAATTATCACTTACATAGATTGATGTCTTGTCTACTCCAAAGTGTCTGGCTAATCCTCCACTATGCTTCTCCTTTATTAGATTTTCTCTCATAGAGCTTCGGGGTATACACAACTGATTTCCTTTGAACAACATCTCATCTTGCATGAATTAATCCAACCACTTACTCCTATTCACCACAATGGATTCTATGCAAGCTCTCTAAGGTTCTACAAAATTTGAGTCATCCTCACACAAGTTCTTTAATTACTCAAAACCCAATACTTTTATTCTCATTTCTGTCAGCAAATTCCTCCTTTTGATCAGGGCATCAACAATTTTATTTGACTTCAGGTTTCTATGCTTCAAAATAAAAGTATAACTCTATAAGTACTCTACCCATCTAATGTGTCTTTGATTCAACTTACCTTGACTGTTCAAATATTGCAAAGCTTGATGATCAGTATACAACGCAAACTCCTTAGTCAACAAATAATGTCTTCACTTCTTTAATGCGTGAATTATAGCATAAAATTCCTTATCATACATTAAATAACTCCTCCTTGCATCATTCAATTTCTCATTGATATAAGCCATTGGTCTTCCCTCTTGACTCAACACTACTCCAATTGCATTCCCACTTGTATCATAGTCCACTTGAAAGGCTATTAAAATATGGTAAGTCCAACACAGGTTGCACTGTAACCTTTTGCTTGAATAAGTCAAAGATCCTATTTGTGCTAATTGTCCAATTGAAATCCTTTTCATCCCCTCTCATTGTTTTTGTCATAGGGTTGCAATTCAAACTGAAATTTTTTATGAACTTCAGTGAAAAATTAGCCAATCCATAAAATGATCTTACCTCTCCAATGGTCCCTGGTGTAGGCCAATCAATAATTGCTCTTACTTTCTCAAAATCCATCTTCAATCCATCCACAAATATTACAAATCCCAAGTAAAGTAACTCTTCCTTCATGAAACTCTACTTCTTAATGTTTATCAACAACTTCTCTTCTCTCAACCTCTGCAAAAATTTTCTCACATGCAATAGATGTTCCTCTTTTGTCTTACTAGAAAATTAGAATGTCATCCAAATACACAATAATAAACGTACCCAAAAATTCCTTCAATACTTCATTCATCAATCTCATGAAAGTAATCAGTGCATTAGTTAGTCCAAAAGGCATCACCAACCATTCATATAGTCCTTCATTTGTCTTGAATGTTGTCTTCCACTCATATCCTTCTCTAATTATGATATGATTGCATCCAGTCTTCAAGTCTATCTTTGTATAATATCTGGCTCCATTGAGACAATCCATTATGTCATCCATCGTAGGCAAAGGGAATTGATACTTCACTGTTATCGTGTTTATTGCTCTGGAATTAGTACACATCCCCCATTCTCCATTCTTTTTAGGTGATAACACTGATGGAATTGCACAAGGACTCAAACACTCTTAGATCAAACCTTTCCTTAAGAACACCTGGACTTGTCTATTTAACTCTTCTTTCTTTGTCGGTGTCATCTAGTGTGTTGCTTTGTTAGGCAAACTAGCTCCAGGAATCAGGTCCATGCAATGACTGATAGTTTTCACAAGGGGCAATTTGTTAGGTACATTATCTAAAATGATGTCTCCATACTCTATCATCAACTCTTTTATTACCTTTGGTGGTTCTTCTTCAGGCTCCAGATTCTCTAACTTCTTAGGAATTAAGGCAAAGTACATGTTCTCATGTCTCATACCATCCAGGAACTTACTTCCATCAACTAGATAGATTCTAGCACTAGTACAAACTTCACTCTTCACAGGATCCTCCAAAGGCAACAAGATCTTTTTCTCTCCATTAGCTACAATAGTACATATATATTCTAGATTCAAGATTTTTTCAAGAGTTGGTATTACAATACAAACAATCCGACATTAAGAAATTTATGGAAGTTTTACTTTCCACATATCCTTTGGGATATCTAGAAAGAAAGAAATAACAGAATTTTTAGGAATGATATTAACCCCTCCGAGGTGGTTTGGGCTAAGATAAAATACAATCTTGTTGAGAATGTGATGGCTAGGGGACATCATTACTGCTATAATAAGGAAGATTTTGATGTTCTAAATAGCTGGAACATCCCAACCTACATGGACATCAATACCAACCAAATCAAAAGAAGGATGTGCAACTAGTCTTTTCCTCCTAATGACTAGTTTAAGGCTAACTTCGACGGGGCTACTAAAGGGAACCCAGGGCCTGCTAACTGTGGTGGAGTTATCCGGAATTCTATTGGATTTTGTATTGGGATGGTGGCCTTCCCCTTAGGGAACCAGACTAATCATCTAGTTGAAGCTATGGGCACCCTCCAAGCTATCAATTTGGCACACAATCTGGGAGTCAAGTTGTTATGGCTGGAGGGGGTTTCTAAAACATTCTCAATTGCTTCCTTGGTAAGCACCAACCCTCATGGACTATTAAAAATATCATTGATTCGGCTAGGGATATGCTTGAGGGTTTCAATCAGTTCTACATTTCTCATGATTATAGAGAGGCCAACAGAAGTGCTAACTAGGCTGTCAATGAGGTAGTACGGAGTAGGAAAATCAAGATTTGGAATAGTGAGGGGGAGCTCCCTCGAGTGGCACATGACGTTTTGAATTATGAAAGATATCATGGTAAGTAAGGCAGGATTTGTTATCATTTCCTGAGATGATAGGGGAGGTCATCACATCATGAAATAGTCTTGTATGTAGCCAAAAGGAGGTACATTAGTAATTGCTAGATGGTCTCACATGCTTTGTGGGTGATTTTTTCCTTTTGGAGTGGAAGCCTAAGAAATATCCATTGGCTTCTTGCGACTTCTTCCCTGCTAATTAGAAATCCCACAACGAAGAGTGGTATTTTTAGGAAATTACAGTTGACAGAAATCAATAAGAAAATGGGAGGAAATCACAAGCGAATGGAGGCAACCAAAATTGATAAATGGTTGGACCATCCTCAGGTCTGGGTTGGGCTACAAGCAACAAAAATGATTGATTTTATGGAGAGAAGGCAAGAAAGATAGTCAAAAATCATAAGGATTTTTAAGAAGGGATGGAATACGTGCACCTTGACCATTGGCAGTAGGAAGGTCAACATGAATGAAACCATGATTACTAAGGCTATAGGTCTATCGATGGACAATATCAAATTCTATAAAGATAGGAAGCTGTCAGATGCTGCACTAAAGAAATTCCCTAAGGACGAGGAGGAGAAAGCCAGGCTGGTGAGGGGAAGTCACACTTACTAATCCCCTAAGGTAATTAAGATGATCTAGCGATGAGTTTTCTTTGCAATTATGGAATTTATTACTCGAGATGGTAGATTTACCAGGGTTTACAACTATTATTTTGTTATTCTCAACCACTTCCAGTACAAGGAGAGAATTTGTTATGTTCCCTAAATGTTGGGATAAATGATGCTATCTCCAACCCCAAAACCAATCCTACTATGCATGAGGGTCTGATGGTGGTTTTGTACAACCACATCAATAATACCACAGTTCAACTGAATATTGCAGAGGTTTTTGAGTCGGACGAGGAATTGGATGATTCAGATGATGATGATGGTGAAGGTTACGACATTAAGGCTAATATTGAGTATGACCCCCATATCATTGGGTTGAGCAAGCGAAGAAAAAAAATAAGGAAAGAGGATCAAGGTAAAGGGTTGGCTAGAAGGAAGCAAAAGTGGGAGGATGATGAAAGACAGTATGAGGAGGAAGATGCGACTGAAGATGATATGGAGACTGACAGCGAGGAGGTCCAAATCCTCTCTAGCTAGAAGAATAAGGGGAAAACTCTGAGAAATGAGGATGTGGGAGAGAAGAGATATTCACCCTTCTCTACTAGTTCTAAGGATAAGGGCCTGGCTGGGGAGGACACCTCCATGAAGGAAGCTAAGAGTGTAGATCTGAAGGAGGTGGGTCTGGAGGTGAACTTGGACCCTACGGGAGACAAGGCCTAGGATGGCTCCCATCTGGATATTGACCTATGTTTCAAAAATGACATAGACAACTTCAATGAGGTTTTCCTCTGGGTTCAGAAGGAAATAACAAGCATAAAAGCCAAAAAAACTCAGGTAGCTAGCAAAATTGAAACTTTCAAAGCTATTAGCACTGGTAAATTTAGCTCCCTCCCTGATTATTTAATTGAGATTACCAAAGAAATTAGTAATGCTGAGGAAATCATTAATGCCCAATGTAATAGCTTCGAAATCTTGGAAAACAGAGTCAGGGTTACTAAAAAAGGCTGGAAGGGGTTGAGAATATGCTCAAAAATATTGGGAAGCAGAGTCATAAGATATTAAAGGTCGCCTCTAAAAGCATTAAGGTTCTCATCAGCAAGCTTGAAAGTGATCAAGGGGAAATAGCCTCTCGGGATACCACTGAGGTGAAAGAAGACACCCCTGAGGATAAGGAGATCAGTCATGGAAGAAGAACTTGCACAAGCACCAAAAAAAAGAAAAGCCAAAAAAGGGAGATTGAGGAAATTAAGCGGACTGCTGAGAACATGGAGCAACTAGAGCTGGAAGCTATCAAAATGCTTAAGAACTTTACCTAGCCTTGGCTTTTTTTCTGTAGGTCCTATTTGTTGTGTCTTTTTGTTGCTAGCTTTTTGTTTTTTGGTCAGCTTTCTTTTCTATGTTTGTTGTCTTTCTCTTTTTCTATAGGCTTTAATGGCTATCTTTTGATCTAATCCTGTAAAGTGTTTTAGGGGCCCTTCAAAACCCATTTTCCCTTAATAAAAAATAGTATATATTACTTCTTCCATCATCCATAGATTGTCTATCATACTACCAAGTTCAACCCAACAAGATATGACATACATCCATAGGCATAATATCACACAAAATTTCATCATGATAAGCTCCAATCTTCAATTTTACCAAACATTATTCACTTACCAATACCTTATGCTCATCTTGAATCCATGGTATTTGATAGGGCTTAGGGTGTTTTAACCTCTAAATTCAACTTAGTCGCCATTTCCTTGAAACAAGGATATTAGTACTACCCCTGTCAAATATAACCTTACAACACTTACCGACTACTTTGCATCTTGTCATGAACAAATTCTTCCTCTATGAGGGCTCTTGTTGCTGAAAATATTCAGGACTAACCAAGTTACTGAGAGGGGAGGGGTGAATCAGTAACACTTAAACTTTTTAACTCATTTCTGCACTTGCATATATTAAACCATTCATTCATTTAATCTACTGTATGCATGAAAGTATAATCATTCATAACACTTAACACAAAGATTTGGTGACCCAGAAACCTTCCAAATAGAAAGTAAAACTGGGGTGGGGATGGTACCCACAAAACTTTGGTACTGCAGTAAAAGTTGGCCGGTTAAGGCTTACAATGATCACTTCTGATGATCTGCCCTGTTAGAAGCAAATTTGGACTGCTAGGTCCACCTTGTTAGAGGATTTACAAACATACAATGAAGTATGCACTCGGTTAAGAGATTTACAAAAGACTGTTAAGTCTACCCGGTAAAAGGATTTACAAACTGATTCAACTGTTAGGATGAAACAGTAGATCTTGACTTACAACTTTATTGCTGATAAGATCCTTTGAGTATTGATCTCCTTCTAAGATAGATATGTCGATTCTGCTCCTTTACTGACTCTGCGAAAATGTTCTGGTCTACTGCCTTAATGCAGTTTCTGCTCTGCTCTTTCTAATTTCACATATTCATACATCTTACATACATTTTCACATTACGGACTACAGATGGTATAATACATCACATATATATACCGTCCATAATTACATTTACATTTCATAAAGTCGGCCTCATACAAATTAATAACATAAACTCATTCTTAAGTCGGCCTTACATAGGTGAACAAAATATTACTGAGTCGGTAGATACTCGGTTCCTCAAGCTGGCTCGGTGATCTTTTGATACACGGCGTCCACTACAGTACTTGGCATCGTCATGCTCTCGGTAAGAGTAGAAGCTCGGTCCATACTAGTCCCGAAGTGTAGCTTGGAACTCGGTAGCTGCGGTGACTCGGTAGATATAGTGTCACTCGGTAACCACTGGTAACTCGGTAAGAACTGACTTCTCGGTTACTGCTGTTTGTCTCATATGCTCGGTAATAGTCTTACTGCTCGGTATGAACTGTTTAATCGGTAAGCTTTACCGAATGCTCGGTATAGGCTGTGGACTGAGTGATGAGCTCGGTAAGCATTCAAAATCGAATAAGTGTTTTCACTAAGTGTTATTCACTAATGAAAAATATATCATTATTCCAACAATCTCCCCCTTTGGCATTAGTGACAAAAACACTTATGAGACAACAAATGAATCTGTCATGCTGACTTGATTCTTCAAAATTGATACCAATTGTAGATTGCTGTATATACCTGTATATCTCACTGTACATAACTCCCCCATAGAATATACACATGATTCTATACTTATCTCTATACCAATTGTTATTTACATTCTCCCCTTGTCTCTAATAATATGTTCCATATTCTCCCCCTTTTTGACAATAATGCCAAAGAATAGATAACTCAAATAGAGATATTAAAGCGTGAGATAAACTCTGAGTGTACCTGTTTGATATGAGCCAAGGTATTATCCCAATTTCCTTGCAAAATTGTGCAAATAGACAATGCAACTTGAACTTTGGCTGATAGTTCAATTACATGCTCTGCAACTGAAAAACTGTTATCATGGATCAATGTTTTGGAATGTGTAATGTGTTTCTGCATTGTATCCATGTTAGGGAGGATCATATTCTGAATATCTAACAATGTAGACCGGATCCTTGCATCTTCCTTAAGCAATTCTGATTGCTTATCTGATAGGACTCTGATTTTTGAATGGTGAGTTGAGCTTGAGCTGGGGTCAAGCTGCAACTGTTGTGCACTTGCTTTCAGATCATCATCAACTTTCTTCAGTTGATCTCTGATTCCTTTTGTGAACTCGGTGACATCACATAACTTTGCAAAGAATGAAGTTACATTATTAAAAGAATTTTCTAACTTGGCCAAACTAGTGGTCAATTCAACTTGTTTTATTGCTATCTGCTGAGCAATGTGCTCAAGCACCTTGTTATCAAATTTCTTCTCGGTTCGTTCTATCAGTTTCTCTTCTCCTGATGAGTCCTCATTGAATCTATTCACAGCCTCTTCGAGTTGTAGCAAAATGTGCTGAGAGGGATCAACTTTTATGCCTAAGGCATCTGTAAGAATGGTCTTTGCACCATTTATGATGTTGAATTCCCTGTCTCTCTCACTTCTTAATTGTTTTTGTTTTGCTTTCTATTCTAACATCTGGCTGATCAATCTCATTTCATCAATTGATGTAGTATTGAGGTCTATTTGTGGTATGACAATCTCTTTATCCAGATCTATATCTTCCTCTATAGCCTTGCCGGTAAGCAGAAGTTTTAAGGTGTCTTTTGTATTACTTCTGTGCTTACTACCTTATCTTTTGATGTAGTTATAATGGTTGATAAGGTTGGACTAGCTGTTATAACTGGAATAGGAAGACTCATGGATGTACCGACTATTTCCGAAATTGATGTACATGCAGGAGTGCTGATAGGTGCAAAAGAATGTGTCAAAACTGGAGAGGTTGCAAAACTTACTATACATGCTGCAGGAGAAGTTGTGATCTCAGTGACTAAAGAAATCACTTGTTGCTCGGTAGAAGCAACACTCTGCATCCCGGTAGATAATGACATGCTCTGCAGCTCGGTGGATGAGGTAACTATTGGAGTCTGGAGCTGAGAGGTGATTGGCAAGGATTGAGCAATAGATGTAGCTACTGTGCTCACAATCCTGCTGGCTGAAGCTGATGATGCAACGCCTTTCTGCGGTGAGTGAGGAAGAGATGCAATGACTTTTGCTGCTACCTATTCAGGATCATCTTCTTCATCACCGATTATCACCGTGTCACCTTCTTCTTCTTCACTTATGATTACCGTGTCTCCTTCTTCCTCAGCTGCTTCTTCTTCTTCCTTCTCCTCTTCATCCTCTTCATCCTCTTCTTTTTCACCCTCAGTTGTTACCGTGGGGTCAGATGGCATTGGCAGATTATATATCCTTTTCCACACAATTGTGGCATTATTTACTATTGCTTCTATCTGCTTGGAGAGAACTAAGAAGGTATGAAACCTAAGTGTCATTTGGTGTTCATTCTTCTTTAATGCCTCTTTAACTTCTTTGTATGTCAGGTTTGGTAACAACTGTTTTAAGGTTTGTGCATAAATGTCTTTGACAGTTTGCACTGCTGAAGTCCATCTTGGTCTAATCCTGACTAGAAGCTCATTTGGAATTTGAGAGCTGATATCATCTGGGGTGTATTTCCATTTACCCATTTTATTCAGTAAAAGCTCCTCGATCTGCATCTTTTCTGCATCTGATCTATTTTCATACCTCAGTGCCTTGAAGTTAGACATGCCAGATCCTTGTTCCAACTGCTTCAATTTTTCTTTGAAGGTAGGAGGGGGTCTCCTGAATAGAATTTCACTTTCTTTCTGCCCTTTTCTAGTTTTCCTTGTGAACACTGCAGTTTTAGGTTTGGGCTTTGTGATTACTACTTTGCCTTTCTTCTTTGATGTTTCTGTTTCCTCCTCTGATTCCTCTTCTGTTTCTTCTGTTATAGCTGCCTTTCTCTTGGTACTGGTGGTGGCCTTTGGAAGCTTGTTTTCAAGCTCAATTCTGGCTTTGGCCTCATCATAAGTGCCAAATGCAGGGTTGTTGGGAATGGCTGGTTCATTTATCAGGGCTTCTATTATATCCCTTGCTTCATCTATGTTAATTTCATAGGGTAATGGTTTTACCCATGCCACTCGGGGTATGGCTACCTGGATGTAAACTTTATCACAGTCTACCATGAAGCATATATCATCCTTGTAATCTTTTACCAACTTAGGAGGAATCCTGAACCTGTTGTTCATTTTGTCCTTAAATTCTTCAAAATAATTATCCATTACTGTCTCAAAATTCTGACCTATTTCTGCTATAAACTCATTTATCTGATACAAAATTGGAGTATCCTTCCTCCATACTACCGTGCCTTTAGAAGGGAAAAAGTTTTGTACATAGAAAAATATTCAAATCAACAAAGAACCAAATTTGCATGGATTATTCTTTGATGTCCTTATACTGTCCATGTTCTTGTTGAATTGTGTTAGTAAAACCTCTGCTAGGTCAAAATCCATGTTCTTCTTTACTACCTTGTAGGCAAGGTCTACCGCCTCACATGCCACACTATTTAGCCTACTGGAACTATACAGCTTATATGCAATGATAATAATACCAAATTTAAGTTCAACATCAGATACATTGTTAATTTTCATTCCTCTGCCATCCCACTCGGCTTGAGTTAACTCCTGCAGTTTGTCCCGACCTAGGGTTTTGGTGGATTTTGCTCTGTCTGACATCGGTAATCCTATGATTCTATGAATCATCTTCTTTGTTATTAAGATAGGTTGATCTAACCAAAGTTGCCCATCATGTACACGACTCAATACATACCTAATCCATTTTACTTGAAAGTTTCTTGGTAGGTGTGGGATATGGGTCAAGCCTTTGATTTCCAAATGTCTATGCTCGGGTTTCAGGGTTTTGTCAACACATAGCTGATCTAGGGCATTGTCCATTTCCAAAGTCCCTAACTCCTGAATAGTGCATTTGAAATGAGTACGAATGTCATTGATGAGAAGTACCTTGGAAGGAATTCTGGACTGTGCTCCACTTGGGTCGAGTGATTCTGCGATCGCTGGAACAAGTTTGAAGTTCGGCGCTGTCCATTTAACTCCTTTCACTAACATATTGGAAGTCTTCTTCGCCTTGCTCCTGCTGGTTGTGCTAGTAGAAGTCATTGCTGAATAACCTGAGTTCCTTTTAGATTCTTCGCTGCAAATTCGTCTTAAATCTCCTTAAGCACTTTGAAAACCTAAGCTCTTCGAATGTTGAATAACGCGGTGAAGAATGAAGTTGATTTTGCCCTTTTTATTAAAATTCTGTCATTAATGCTTGATAAGTGGATAGGTGAGATGACTTAATGACTTTAGCGATTGCTCGGTAAGACTGACCTAACTCGGTGTTCTTATTTCTGACCTAACTCGGTAAGGTCTGCAGTTTTACCATGCTCGGTAACATTCAACTCGGTAAGTGACTTTTCTGTATGTATCGGAAATACTGATTTCATCGATTATGCTTTTGTATTTTAGAACTGCTTATGGTAAGGTTTTGAAGATGCAGTTCCTTATCTTCTTTAATGGATCTAATTTGTAATGGTGGGGTCACCCAATTCTTGAGTGACAGGACCATTGCTTGAATTATCCTGCTCGGTAGGTTTAGGAACCCACTGCTGTCTCATCTGTTTCCGAATGTTGTCAGCTTTAGCTTTCTTTTCATCTTCAATCTTCTTTGTGTTCATGCAGTTCTTGGCTATATGTCCGAGTTCAGTGCATGTATAACATCTTATGGTTGTATCTTTCTTCCTTAGATGATGCCTTGTACAATTCAACCCAATGTGTCCATATTCTCCACAATAATGACATCTGCACTAGGTATTGTAATCCCAACCAAATATTGCTTTGACAATTTGTTCTGCTGGAGTGAATATCTTTGTTCTACATTCTGATGCTTTGTGACCTTGTTTCTTGCATTTGTGACATTTGCCTTCAAATTTTGGTTTCTCCTTGCATTCACTAGCCTTGTGACCATGCTGATTACAGTTGTAGCATTTGCCTTTGAATCTTGTCTTTCCATTGCTCCAACATTTGTTTGATGTGTGACCTGTCTTACCACAGTAATTGCATGTAGGTCTTTGATTTCTTTGGCTACCTTGCTCGGAAGATTCACCTTCTTCATTGTAACCAAGACCAGCTTTACCCTTTTGTTTGTGAAGATTTTGCTCATTTAATTGATCCAAGTCTGTTTGAGTTTTCATCATCCTTTCATTTGCTTGCTTTTGAATATCTAGCTCATTTTTCAAACTTTCATTCTGTTCTTTGAGAATTCTGATCTCTTCATTTGCATTGGAGAGTTGCTCGGCGAGATCTTCATGTTGTACAATTTCATTGCTTCTTCCTTCTATTTCATTTTGCATTTTATTCCTTTGTTCCAGGATTTCACAAAATCTTGCAGACTGAATTTCCTGTTCTCTTCTTAGCATCCTTACTTCTTTTTGCAGTAATCCATTCTTTTCTAGGAGTTCTTTGATTGCATTGTTTGCTTCATCTACTTCATTTGAACTACTTGTAGGAAAGAGATCTTCAATTTTTGTTTCAACATACTCATGATCATTTATTTCTTTTGCTAGTTCCTTTCTTCTTTTTAGGGATTGGGAAAGATGTTCTCTTGCTTCTTTGAGTTGAGCAATGGCCATTTCCAGATCTAGCTTTTCATTCTCAATAGCTTTGTCAAGTCTGAATATCTCCATTGTCTTGACCTTTTCTCAAGTTGTCAAACTTTTACTCTGAGAACCACAAAGCTCTGATACCAATTGTTGAAAATATTCAGGACTAACCAAGTTACTGAGAGGGGAGGGGTGAATCAGTAACACTTAAACTTTTTAACTCATTTCTACACTTGCATATATTAAACCATTCATTCATTTAATCTACTGTATGCATGAAAGTATAATCATTCATAACACTTAACACAAAGATTTGGTGACCCAGAAACCTTCCAAATAGAAAGTAAAACTGGGGTGGGGATGGTACCCACAAAACTTTGGTACTGCAGTAAAAGTTGGCCGGTTAAGGCTTACAATGATCACTTCTGATGATCTGCCCTGTTAGAAGCAAATTTGGACTGCTAGGTCCACCTTGTTAGAGGATTTACAAACATACAATGAAGTATGCACTCAGTTAAGAGATTTACAAAAGACTGTTAAGTCTACCCGGTAAAAGGATTTACAAACTGATTCAACTGTTAGGATGAAACAGTAGATCTTGACTTACAACTTTATTGCTGATAAGATCCTTTGAGTATTGATCTCCTTCTGAGATAGATATGTCGATTCTGCTCCTTTACTGACTCTGCGAAAATGTTCTGGTTTGCTGCCTTAATGCAGTTTCTGCTCTGCTCTTTCTAATTTCGCATATTCATACATCTTACATACATTTTCACATTACGGACTGCAGATGGTATAATACATCACATATATATACCGTCCATAATTACATTTACATTTCATAAAGTCGGCCTCATACAAATTAATAACATAAACTCATTCTTAAGTCGGCCTTACATAGGTGAACAAAATATTACTGAGTCGGTAGATACTCGGTTCCTCAAGCTGGCTCGGTGATCTTCTGATACACGGCGTCCACTACAGTACTTGGCATCGTCATGCTCTCGGTAAGAGTAGAAGCTCGGTCCATACTAGTCCCGAAGTGTAGCTTGGAACTCGGTAGCTGCGGTGACTCGGTAGATATAGTGTCACTCGGTAACCACTGGTAACTCGGTAAGAACTGACTTCTCGGTTACTGCTGTTTGTCTCATATGCTCGGTAATAGTCTTACTGCTCGGTATGAACTGTTTAATCGGTAAGCTTTACCGAATGCTCGGTATAGGCTGTGGACTGAGTGATGAGCTCGGTAAGCATTCAAAATCGAATAAGTGTTTTCGCTAAGTGTTATTCACTAATGACAAATATATCATTATTCCAACAATCTCCCCCTTTGGCATTAGTGACAAAAACACTTATGAGACAACAAATGAATCTGTCATGCTGACTTGATTCTTCAAAATTGATACCAATTGTAGATTGCTGTATATACCTGTATATCTCACTGTACATAACTCCCCCATAGAATATACACATGATTCTATACTTATCTCTATACCAATTGTTATTTACATTCTCCCCTTGTCTCTAATAATATGTTCCATATTCTCCCCCTTTTTGACAATAATGCCAAAGAATAGATAACTCAAATAGAGATATTAAAGCGTGAGATAAACTCTGAGTGTACCTGTTTGATATGAGCCAAGGTATTATCCCAATTTCCTTGCAAAATTGTGCAAATAGACAATGCAACTTGAACTTTGGCTGATAGTTCAATTACATGCTCTGCAACTGAAAAACTGTTATCATGGATCAATGTTTTGGAATGTGTAATGTGTTTCTGCATTGTATCAGATTAGTGTCGATCATCTTATCATATCTAAATGGATTTAGTATTTAAGAAAATTAACCATAGCAAACATAACCACAAAAACCATTCACCACTTGACACGATGATTTTGACATGGAAACCTAAATGGGAAAAACCATGGTGGGGATGAATACCCACAAGTATTCTGAACTCTTCTGAGGTTTGCCCTGTTAGGAGCGAAGGCTATTAAAGATTTACAAAAAGTCCTGTTAGGGACCACTCAGCTAAGGGATTGACTATAATGCCCTATTAGAAGAAATACCTTGTTTGGAGTAACCTCGATCGAGGATTTGAAATCCAAGCTAATGGATCACCTAGTTAGAGGATTTAGATAACACTAAGCCTATTAGAGCTTACCCAGTTAAGGGATTTGACTGCTGTAATTGTTAAAGAACAACAGAGGTTTGCTGGTCTGGTGAATAGAACTGCTCTGCTTGATCAGATCATTTTCATTCTTCTATCTTCCTTCACACATACTACAGATACACCTTCTAGTTTGGCAACCAATCACACTTACACTTAACCAAAATTACCAACACTACAACATAACAGCTCATCGACCTTATAAGCAAAATAATAGGTCAGTAACACATCACAAACCTAAGATCTCATAGAGATTACAAACAAATCGGTTCAAGTATGAATGTTGGATTACATAGCAATCATTACACATTATTCAAGACAACCTCAACCACTCTTAGATCACTGCTTCATCGATTCCTATAAGTCATCACGCAATGTCCACTTCGTGCAATGTACTCACTCATTACCCGGATAAAACCATTATCTCTATGTGCCAAAAACCATTTGAAACTCTTTAGATACAAAATGCATATGTGACATAATAATTATCGTTCATCATTTGATCATACAACTAATACAACTGATTCGCTAAGCTCCATCGGTTAGGGTTTACCACATCAATAGGTAGGGTTATCAGTTGATCTCACTGCTTCTTAAGTAATGCATGTTTCCTTCACTATCTCACCTACTGGTTAGAAAACAAAATCATAAGAACATCATTACTAGTCATAATTGACATCAATGACAATACAAAAGTTCATCAATGCAATCTTCATGCAAATGCCAATAATCTCCCCCTTTGGCATTGATGGCAATACAAGTATCGATACCCTTGATTGTGATGATTGAGAGTAATGCACATACATAGGTAGGAATCCTAGTTTATATTTTACCATGTACTCTCCTTCATCTGAGTCTCCATGTCTTCATTTGATAACTGGCTATAGATCTTTTCTCTATGAATCATACAATTATTCTCCCCATAATCATATAGTTCTTCTTCCCCTTTGACAACAATGCCAAAGTGAAAGTAAAACATGCAGTGTCATACTTCACTGTTCTATATCAACAATATGCAACTTGATGATCCCCCTATGGAATAACTCCACTCAACACCAATCCTCCTTCAAGATTCTTCAATTAGCTCTGGGACTGATGTATTCCACATCTGCTCAATTAACCTCATGTAGGGGCATAAACCCTAGCTGACCTCTAAGATACTCAAAAGTAGTCTTAAGTAGAGGTTTAGTAAAGATATCTTCTAGCTAATCCTTCGTAGATACATGATCCAGTAACACATATTTACTCTACACTTTCTCTCTCAAGAAATGATATTTCAGCTCAATATGCTTGGTTCTAGCATGCAACACTGGGTTCTTTGAAATATTTATTGCACTGGTGTTGTCACATGATTTTTTTATCGGTTCTATAATATTTAGCTTAAATCCTTCCAAAATGTGTTCCATCTAGATTGTCTAGGTACAATTCATATACACTACAACATATTCAACTTTAGCAGTGGACTATAATATACAACTCTACTTCTTGCTGCTCTAGGATACAAGTCTTCCTCCAAGAAAGAATGCACCACTGGTTGTCCTCTTCCTATCATCAACATTACCTACCCAGTCTGCATCTGTATAAACCTTCAAATCAAAGTTACCTGCATATGGATACCATAATCCAGTCAATAGTACCTTTCAAATATCTGAATATTCTTTTGGTTGCTATCAAGTGTGTCTCCTTTGGATTCTTCTGAAATCTGGCAACTAAACCAACTGTATGAGCAATATCCAGTCTGTTGTGAACAACATAATGCAATTTCCCTATCATTGATATGTACTCCTTTTCATCAATAGATGCAACATCATCCTCCTTAGATAGTTTACAACCTGTAACCATTGGTGTCCCAAATGTTTTATAGTCACTCATTTCAAATGTCTTCAATACCTCTTTCACATACTTAGACTATGTGATAAAAATACCACTCCTCATCTATTGAATTTGCAAACCTATGAAGAATTTTATCTCTCCTACTAGAGACATTTCAAATTCACTTTTCATCTCATTTGCAAAGTCATCACTCATGTCATCATTGCCTCCAAATATGATATCATCTACAAACATTTCATTAACCAGGATCTTATCTCCATCAGATTTGAGATATATATTGTTGTCTTCACTGGTTCTCTAAAAACCTATCTTCATCACGTGTGAATGTAGTCTTTCATACCATACTCTTGGTGCTTTCTTTAAACCATATAGTGCCTTGTGCAGTTTACACACCATATCCTTTGCATTAGTCAAAGCATAAATATTTCGTTGCTCAATGTATACTTCTTCTTCCAGTATTCTATTTAGAAATGTCGACTTCACATCCATCTGATATACTTTGAATCCCTTATATGTTGCAAATGCAAGTAAAGTCCTAACACCTTCCAATCTAGCAACTAGTGTAAATGTCTCACCATAGTCTTCTCCTTCTTCCTATGCATAACCTTTGCATGCCAATCTAGCCTTGTTTTTTACTACTACTCCATATTCATTCAATTTATTCCAGAATACACATTTAGTTCCTATCACATTTTTATTCATCGGTCTGGGTTAGAGTCCATGTGTTGTTCTTCTCAATCTGGTCAAGCTCTTCTTCCATAGCTTTAATCTAGTGATCATCTCCAAATGCTTCCTTAGCAGTTCTAGGCTCAATAGTGGAGATCATGCAAGAATTCTCTCTAATTATTCTTCTGGTTAATACTCCAGCATCTTTATCTCAAATAATCTGGTCAAGATTATGGTTGTCTCACATACCTTGGAATAACATGATCATTATATTCATGTTCTTCTTCCTCACTATCATCATCTTTTTTTTGTAGAATCTACCTGTTCTGATTGAACTGGTACTACAACACTCACTTCACCAGCTTCTAGCATCACCGGTTCTGGTTCCAAAATTAGAATGTAAGGTTCATCTTCATTTTTCTCCTCACTGGTTTCTCCTGAAACTTTAGGATACTCATCCACTTGAACATCAACACTCTCAATGATTCTCTTTGTCAGGTTGTTGTAACATTTGCAGGCCTTACTCTTGGTGGAGTAACTAAGAAATATGCCTTCATCACATTTAGCCTCAAACTTACTAACATAGTCACGTCTCTTGATAAAACATCTACTACCAAAAATCTTAAAATAACTGACATTAGGTGATCTACCATACTAGTATTCATAAGGAGTTTTATCCATACCTCTTTTTACCAATATCCAGTTCATGGTGTAGACAGTTATCCTAACAGCTTCTCTCTAGAAAGTTTTTTCTACACCTCCTTGTATTAGAATCATTTTAGCAGCTTTAACAACTGACCAGTTGTTCCTCTCTGCAATACCATTCTGTTGTGGTGTCCTTGGTGCAAAAAAATGCCTCTTAATTTCATTGTCTTCATAATATCTAGTGAATTCCTCTGAAGTAAATTCACCACCTTGTTCAGTCCTCAGACACTTTATCTTCTTACCACTTTCCTTTTCAGCTAAGGCCCTGAATTCCTTGAACTTACTAAAGGCTTATGTTTTGTCCTTCAAGAATGTGACCCACATCATTCTTGAGCAATCATCAATGAAGATCATAAAATATCTATCACCTTGAATACTTTTAGTCCTTATTCGTCTACATAGATCTGTATGAACCAAATCTAACAAATGTTCTGCTAAGAAAGATTTTCTCTTAAAAATTGAGGATGTTATCTTTCCTAACTGACATTCCTTGCACAGAGCATTCATTGGTTTGTCCAACTGAGGCAAAGCTCTTACCAACTTGGACTTACTGACTTTGACAATGTTATCAAAATTTATATGAAAAAATATTTGATACCAAAGCCTACTATCATCTACTTTAGAAATTAAACAGTTGTTGACTTTATGATTTAGGTGAAATAGGTTACCTTTTGTCTACTTGCCATTTGTAATTATTTCACCTTTGCTCCCATAGATTTTGCACATTCCATTCTTAAATTCCAATGGATAACCTCTGTCATTGAGTTGAGCTACACTCAAAAGATTGTGCTTTAATCCTTCAACCCAGTAGACATCATCTACACTACTCTTTCCATTAAGAGAAATGGTTCCCTTTCCTTTTACCATGTAGGGTGAGTCATTTCCAAATCTTACAACTCCTCCATCAAATTACTTCAAGGTAATAAATTTACTCCTGTCACCGGTCATGTGATGTGAACAACCACTATCTATGATCCAATCATTAGAACTATCCATGCAAGAAACTAATGCCTTCTAATCAGATGTCTCTTCTTTAATGGGAACAAAGACAATGTCTTCATTATCATCTCCCTCAGATTCCTCATCATTGATACCACCATCAACTACAATGAGACAATCTCTTTTGCCTTTTCCTTTGTACTTCTTCTACTTCTCACACTTATGCTCATTATCACCATTAGGACAGTTAGTTGCAATGTGTCTAATCTTGTTACATGCAAAGCACTTCAAAGGTAATTTACCTCTATACTTACCGCTACCTCTAGGCAACCGCTTGCCCAACAATGCTTCAAGCTCAATCAAACTGTCTTCATCATCAATTTCTTTGCTGGATATAGACCCATAACTATGACTAACATCTCTACTTTTCCTCATAGGTGGATTAGAAACTAAAGCTCTAAATGCAAATTCATATTTCTAAGCAATACCATCATAACCATTTAATTCAAATATAGTAACTTTACCAATGATGGAGTCAAGAGTTACCTTATTTTTATCAATAGACTTTATCTCCTGAATGGTTGCAACTTGGATAGCATAGACTAGTAGAAGGGTTCTCAACACCTTACTAAACACTACGGCATCCTCCACTTTACCACCAGCACTCTTGATCTCACCAACTATCTCCTTGATCCTCTAACAGTGCTATTGAATATTCTCACCTTTAGCCATCCGCATATCATCAAATTAACCTCTCAGACTCTCTTCTTTGGCAATCTTCACATGCTCATCACCGCTATAGATTAACTCAAGTTTCTTCCACACATCATAAGCAGTCTCTAGACCATGGACATCAACATACTCTGAATCAGACAAAGAATTGATAATGGCCTCCGATTCTTGATTATTTTCTTGTTGCTCTTTATTTTGATCATCAAACATAGTCCCACTACGTCCAACATATTGAGTAACAACATGTTCCTAATATTGACTTCCTGGACTCTTGATATAGATTTTCATCCTATCACTCCATATTTTGTAGTTTTCTCTATTAAACTTCGGACCTTCTTTCTTCATTTGAAGTTCTTCATGATCTTTACCTCAAGCTGTTAGGCTTAGCCACTAGAGGACCTGAAATGCTCTGATACCAATTGATGGTATGATGAATCAATAAGGATCTAGATAACTACTGAGAGGGGGGCTGAATCAGTAGATTTAAAATTGACTAAACTCTCACCAAAATAAAAAAAACCTCTCAAGTCAAACTTAGAACTAACTAGTTCAAACACTGCACAACAAATTGCAATATCACTGTCAAGTATACTAGTTGACTGTCATAATAGAATAACAGTATGACAACTTTGAAACTCTCAAAAACGTTTAACAAAAACATTCAAATACTTTACTAACAATAGTAAAAGCACATTTCTGATTACTATCGGTCATCTTATCATATCTAAATCGATTTAGTAGTTAATAAAATTAACCATAGCAAACATAACCACAAAAACCATTCACCACTTGACATAATGTTTTTGATGTGGAAACCCAAATGGGAAAAACCACGACAGGGATGAATACCCACAAGTATTCCGAACTCTTTTGAAGTTCTCTCTATTACGAGCCAAGCCTATTAAAGCTATGTTAGGGACCACTTGGTTAAGGGATTGACTATAATGCTCTATTAAAATAAATACACTATTAGGAGTAACCTCGATAGAGGATTTGAAATCCAAGCTAATGGATCACCTAGTTAGAGGATTTAGATAGCACTAAGCTTGTTAGAGCTTACCCAGTTAAGGGATTTGACTATTGTAATTGTTAGAGATAGGGGTTTGTTGATCTGGTGAATAGCACTACTCTACTTGATTAGATCCTTGTCATACTTCTATATACCTTCACACATACTGCAGATACACCTTTTGATTTAGCAACCAATCACACTTACACTTAACCAAAATTGCCAATAGTACAACCAAATAACTCATCAACCTTATAATAAAAACAATAGGTCGGTAACACATCACAAACCTAAGATCTCATAGAGATTACAAACAAATTGGTTCAAGTATGACCATTGGATTACATATAAATCATTGCATATTATTCAAGACAACCTCGACCACTCCTAGATCACTACTTCATCGATTCCTGTAACTCATCACCTGGTTTCCACTTCATGCAATGTACGTGCCAAAAACCATTTGAAACTCTTCACATACAACATGCATATGTAGCATAATCATTACCATTCATCATTTGATCATACAACCAATACAACCGATTCACCAAGCTCCATTGGTTAGGATTTAGCACATCAATAGGTAGGTTTACCGGTTGATCTCACTGCTTCTCAAGTAATATCGGTTTCCTTCACTAGCTCACCTACTAGTTGCAAAACAACATCATAACAACATCATTACTGGTTATAATTGACATCAATGACAACACAAAATTTCATGAATGCAATCTTCATGCAAATGCCAATAGAGCTCAAGGTGAGAATCAAGTATGAGGGAAACTCCAACGCGTTGGATAAGATGTTGAAGAAGAAAAAAAACTCCAAGGATATTGAAGGTATTGAATATGATGTTAGTCAATGTTCTAAAAGTAAAGACTCATTAAGAAAAGAAATACACTTTACCTCTTCAAGTGAAAATGGTTAAGGACAGAATTTCACTGTTAGCAAGCCCACTGAGAAGAAGACATATGCTACTTCTACAAAGAGAAAACATGTGGATCCAAAAGGAAAATCCAAAATGGATGATGGAGGCTTCTTAAAGGTCAAAGACACGAGGGAAAGCTTAAGAAGATCGTGTTATGCTACTCCAAGGAGACCAATGAGAAACAACTTCGCCAATGATAGGTATGTACCTCAATTCTATGGCTATTGTTACAAATATAATACTTATGATCATAGAATTGGAGAATGTAGTCTTATGCATAGGCCTCCTCTGAGTTATGAAAGTAGAAATCACTTTTCTAGCTCTTAGAGATATAGATATCATTTGTTATTATTGAAATGGTGTTGTTCATAGAACTTATGAGTGTAGTAGCAAAATGTTTGAGTCCTATAAAAATTTATAAACTTCATCATTCAATAGGAATGTCAAATATTATCATTGTCAAAACTTTGGTCATATAGAAAAATATTGTAAACTTAGAGCAGATAAACAAACAAAGAAAATGTCAACCTTGGAACCAAAAGTCAATTCAGATCATAAAATAGCAATAGAGAAGAAGAAATAAAACAAGTTTGGATAGAAGGAGAAAAAGACAAGGCTGAGTCAAGATGGTTTGGGCAGCTTTGAGTCAAGATGTGATGAAGGTATCTTCTTGGGATACTCCACTCACAACAAGCCCTACAAATGCTTCAATGAAAGGCTCAGAAAAGTAGTTGAAAGTGTACATGTGAGAGTGGATGAGGACTTGCGTAGAGAAAGACAAAACACAATAAATCAGATTGAAGAACATTATGTTGAGGATGAAGAGCAATCTAAAAATGAAGAAGAAGCTCCTACTAAACCACCTAAAAAATATGTACAAAAGAACCATCCTAAAGATCAGATCATTGGAAACAAGAATGAGGGTGTACAAACAAGGAGAAGACATGCAGGGAATAATGAACAAGACAATTTTTATTTCATGATTGAATTGGAGCCAAGGAACTACAATGAAGCCAACAAGAGTGAGAAATGGGTGAAGGCAATGGGGGAAGAGTTGCAGCAAATTGAGAAGAACAAAACATGGGAGTTAGTACCTAGGCTAGATGATAAAAATGTTATTGGGGGAAAATGGGTCTATAGGAGTAAGGTGAATGAAGATGGTAAGGTGATAAGGAACAAGGCCAGACTTGTATGCAAGGGATATTGACAAGTTGATGGCATAGACTTTGAAGTAACTTTTTCTCCAGTTGCAAGACTTGAAGCTATTAGAATGTTTTAGCATTCTTAGTATACAAAGGTTACAAAGTATATCAAATGGATGTAACATATGCCTTCTTAAATGGGAATCTTGAAGAAGTATACATTGAGAAACCTGAAGGGTTTTAGTTACATGAAGATGAGAACTTTGTATATAGATTGAGAAAATCTTTATACGGGTTAAAACAAACACCTAGAATATGGTACTCTAAGCTAGATAAGTATTTACATCAGCATGGTTTCAAAAAGGGGTGTTCTGACAATAATTTCTATATAAAAATAAATTGCATTATTATTATCATAGTGGTTGTATATGTAGATGACATTGTATTCGCATGTAATGAGGATGTCTTGTGTAAGGAGTTTGTTGATCAAATGCAGTCTGAATTTGAAATGTCATTGCTTGGAGAGTTGTCATATTTTCTTAGTTTACAAATATCTCAATTAGGAAAAGGTATATATATCACTGAAACCAAGAATGCCAAGGATATGTTAAAAAAATTCAAATGGATGGTTGCAAGACAATAAGTACCCCATGGTAACAAGATGCAAACTTAGCAAGGATGATGAGTCACCTAATGTGGATTACTCTTTGTATCTATATCAATGATTGGTAGTGTGTTATACCTAATTGCCTCAAGACTATAAATAGTTCAAGGAGTTTGCATGGTTGCCAAATTTCAAGTAGCTCCTAAGAAATCACATGTCAATGCACTGGGGAGAATATTCAAGTATCTATAGGGCACTCTTGACTATGGTCTATTGTATCCAAAGAATAGTGAGTTTTCTCTACAAGCCTACACTGATCATGTTGATTGGGAAGGTTGTGTGGATGATAACAATAGTACCAGTGATGGAGCCTTCTTCCTTGGTAATATATTGGTCTCTTGGCATAACAAGAAGTAGGAATCAATATCATTATCAATCATTGAGGCTAAATACATTATAAGTGAAACATGTTGTTCTCAAGTACTTTGGATGAAGCAAACACTCAAGGATATCTAGGTGGACTATGTTGATCCAATCTCCATAAAATGTGACAATTCTAGTGTTATAAACATCTCAAAGAACCCTATTATGAACTCAAAAACAAAACACATCTCAATCATATATCATTTCTTGTAGGAAAAGGTTGTTGAAAAGTAATTCAAAGTTGAATATGTTAGTATTGGTGAGAAAGTGACAAATATTTTTACAAAACCTCTACCTAAGGACACTTTTGAATATCTGAGATTAAGGTTGGGTGTTGTTCCGCCCTCCTTCAATAGTTAAATGGGGAGCTTATAGCTTCATATTATACATTCTTGAACCTATGTGTGCTCCCAAGATGTTGGAGCATAAAAGTTATGGTTCTTAGGGGGAGATGGTTGTTGAAAAAGGTCAACAAAATGATAGCAGACATTTCAATTGCATAAAGGGCATAAGATAAGAGTGTTGTTGTTGTTCATGACATGCTATTTGCCATACATAAAATGCAGTTGTCACAGGGGGGCTGACTTGTGTCTCTAGCTAAGTAAAGCAGTTCAAAGGGGGAGAATATGTGCAGTTGATAGTTGTTTGTCTTGACCTTTTGCCATTGTTGCAAAATGGGGAGAAATTGAGTGAGGTTGACATCAATGCCAAAGGGAGAAATTGTTGAGATTAGATTGTTATTGACATAAATAGTTAAGAAGATGTGGTGGATAGAGAACAAGTATGACTTCACTCGGGAAGAAAAAGTGTTGTAGCTTAATATAACACATTGCATTAGTCACACAAGAAGCTATAGAAGGAAAGCATGAAGTGTGTTATTGGAACTTGCCTTTGGACAAAGAAGACATAGGCCATAGAGTGGTGAAGGCATTGAGAAAAGTGGTCTAACTTAGAAAAAGTGTGGTTGAAGTTAGGCTAACACATCGTGTTAGTCATACATTGTAACAGGGATAGCATAACACATCATGTTATCGCTATCGCTATCTCATAGTCAACTGTCTGCATTGACCAAAGGGTGTTGTGAAATTGTGACAAAGATTGTCAATAACACAATAGGTTAGTCACCCCACCATCCCACAACAAGAAAGAATTGTGATAAAATTCCTCGTGGGGTAATGCTAAACTATGATAAGGGATGCACATAACACAACAAGTTAGTTCTACTGCCACCCCACAATATGAACAGTTGAAGAAAAGTGCCCTTGCAAGATAAAATATAAGTGAAGAAAATGAAGTCCCCCACTATCCCGTGGAGGGTAAAATTGAAGTGAAATGGTCTTGTAGGGAAAGAAAAAGAGAAGCTAATAAGGGCCCCCACAATCCTGTGGTAAAGAGAACTAAAAAGAGATGACCTTGCAGGGAAAGAAAAGGATGAAGGAGAGTGTAGTATCACACTATCCTACGCCATGTAAAATAGATGCGTGATGGTCTTGTAGGGTAACACAGGTGTGAAGGAAGAGGTAGATTCCACTATCCTACGATGTAAAATATCAAAGACAAAATGAACTATGGGGTAACAACCACAATGTTAATATTGGTACCCCGCCATCTCGCAACAACAAAGACAAGAGAAAAGGTGAGTACGAGAAATTGAAGAAAAATTGAGATGGGTGAATCATCCCTCTATCCCACAGCAAGTAGATGGATGGAAAGAGGATCTCGCGAGGCAAATTAAATGGATGATGGTGTGATATCCCATGATCCCATGGGTATTCTATGCGATGCAGAGAATGTGATAGGTTTTAAGGTTGTTGTGACCATTTGAGGTGATTTTGTCGATGCATTAGTAGTGCGATAGACATAGAGATCCACATAGAAGTTGACTGACGTTGATTGGGTGACTTGGAAGATATATTTTAAGACTTGTGGCCTCAAGGTTCATAAAAAGGTGAATTAGATATGTAAAAGTCAATGGTCTTGATGCACTTGAATGAGGTAGTTGTCTATCTCATCAGGCTAGGTTAAGAAAAGATGGAGAGTGCATTAATGACGACCATGTTGCAGACTATTTTTGTGGCTTGAAGAAGGATACCAGATCTCATTGGGCATATGAAGATTAATAAAGTTAGTGATCTATGTACACACAGGATGATTTAAGTTCAGAAGGTTTCCAAGATAACTATTTGACAGAGGATAATGTACAAAAGATTGAATCAACTTGTAAACAAGATTTCTGAGAGGCTTGAGAAGATTAGAAGATCTTCAGAAGGAAAGGCATCAATTTGTAGGTAGGTGAAGATTACTAAAGAGTAATCTAAATTTAGAGATTGATCTGAAGATGGAAGTAAAGGGAATTATTGATGGTAGCCAATCTATCCATTAGAAATATTTCTTAGGGGTTCAAGAAAATGTTTTTTGAATTCCCTGGTGGAGCGAAAATCCTAGGGTTATGATGATGACCATTAAGTGGATTTACTCTATTAGAAAAACTAAGATGTTTTGAGTGTGTGGGGGGTCGTTGAACTATAAGTGTATGAGAAGCAGAGACAAACAAGTAATAATGAATCTTTTAGAGTAGTGAGACGAAGGTAAAGAACATACAAATAGAGGTGGAAAATAGAATGTAGAGACTAGAGAGTAGAAAGTGAAGAAGAAAAATTTGAATAGAAGAAGACCAGGGTGTAGAGAATCTAGAAGGTTATCCACACTAAGTGGGGCAGAGAAGGAGAACAAACTATGAGTTACAAAATCTCATTTGTAACAGGGTAATAAATTTGTAATATTTTATTTTGTTGTAGTTATCTTAGTGGGTGATTAGATAGGGGGTTGGTGTTCCTTTGGGTTGGTGACAATAAACTTTGTATTTCTTTGAGTGGGTACTTAGAGAAGGGGTAGGTGCTCCTTGAGTAGGTGCTCAAAATTTAGGGGTTGGTGCTCCTTTGGGTTGGTGACCATAAACAATTTTAAACAAACTTTTTCACTATGAGGCTGGATTGGAGTAGTAGACTCCAGTAGCTATTCTCACCATGAGGCTCATGGTTTCCTTGGTTCCAATTTCTCTTTTTCTCTTTATAATTATTGTTGAACTCTTGGGAAGATGTATAAATAAGATTAGTGAGGAAGAAGAATGGTATGGAATTAAAGTAGTTGTAGGCTTGAACCCAATGACTCACTAACAATTTTCTGATGACACTATGTTGTTTGGTCAATCAAATAGGAGAGAAGAAATAAGTACCAGATCCCTTCTCAATAGATATTGTGATGCATTGGATCAAATCAAATATTTTTTCCTTAATACTCAACCAAGTCGTTAGAGGGATTTATCCAAGATTCTAAACCTCAAAGTGGTTAATTTTCTCAAAAAATTCTTAGGTACCCCACTCTTTCAAGGAAGGAATAATAATGGATATTGGAAGATTTTAGTTTCAAGATATGTAGAGAAGATGAGAAGGTGAAAAAGAAGTAGTACCTTGACCTACATTTTTCTTACTACTTATTGTATTACACAAGTGCACAATAAAATTATAAGAATAATTTTGACACCGAGTAAACCTTATAATAAATGATGAGAATTTATCCCAGAAGATTTATTGTATATAGACTTAACCTTCTTTAGTGAAGGGCTAGTGATCGTCACATAAATAGATTGTCTCTTAGGCTTGTGAGTGGTAGCCTATAATAACAATTATAGATTTTTCACCACCCAAGGAAGAATGATCTACAAATGGGTTGATCTTAGAAGACTTTTGATTGAAATGGGATGCCTTTAGGAAATCATATAAGGCATCATCCAACATATCAAAATCATCTTTCAAAAATACCTTACCAAATGCATCAAATAATAAAATAAAAAAATACGACATGAGGAATCCACATTGGGTTCACAAAAACATAGAGGGGATTCACTACCCTCGAAGTGATAGAATTCAAGGAACAAACCTAGCTTTGCTACCTCACAGAATTGGTGCTCTAGTGAGAAAAGAAGATACAAGAATAACAAAATGATACTACACTAATGCAAAAATAATAGAAGTAATTGAAATATTGGAAATTAATCTAGTTATACAGAAATGAACATTCAACAAGACATTTAGATTTTAGCAATAGTCTAGTCGAGTCTTAGACATAGGATGCCATTGCGCCATGAGGATGTCTATGCATCACATTGTTGTCTATAGAAACATAGAATTGAAAACCTACCAGAAGATGTCTTGAATCTACTCCAAACCCTTTAAATTTGTGTCACCTATGCACATTTAGAAGAGGGGAAAATGTTGGGGCTATATAGGGGCTTGCCTCAATCAAACCCCCATTTTGGTATTTCCACCTCTATAGATAGCCAGCTAGATAAATTTGGATAAAAGATAAATGATAATATAATAGAAATAAACCTTTATAATAGAGGAAAACCCCTATTATAACTGATATGATAGAGACACACCCCACTTAATTGAGGAAAGACACTATGATAATATAAAAAATGCAATAGAAACAATCCCCGTTTAGTGGGAGAAAGCCCCTATGATAAAATATATATGATAAATGATATAAATGCACTTAGATAAAATATACATTCAAAGCTTGAACAACATGATCATATAGTAATATAATAGATAAGAAATAGGAAGAAGAGTGACATAGCCAAGACCCTTCTCTTGGGATGATAGCATAGTTGTATTGCTAGAGAAGATCAAGGTGTTGTAGTATTGATTGTGTATTTTGACAAAGATTTGCTTAGCATTCAAAAAAAAGAGAGCCAAGAGTGAGTTCTTATGAAAATGAGGAAGAATGAATCATTTTGTTATTTTGCATGGTTGGGAGTGACCATTTCAAACATGCACAAGCCAAGGGAAACACGTCAACAAGGGTCTAATGCGAAATATGCCAATTTGAATTTGGGATGTTCTTGAGATGTTAGCACACTACATAGACATCTATGCGTTGTGTTTTCATCCAAACAAGATATCCTTTGATTGAGATTGGGGGTGGCTAGTGCTATTCCATCTTTAAGATCCATGATGTCAAAATGATTAAATCATGATTAGAGATCACTTTCATAAATGAATCGTGCATAGTGCAAAAGTGTAATAAATGCACTAGGTGCAATTTGTGACACTACAAATAGGATGTTTTGAGTAGCTCCAGATTAATTGTGATTGGTTGAAGCTCTAGATAATCGTAGACATTTAGTTTGCAATCAATATCAAAGTTTGAGTTTAAAATCAATTTAAAATTTTATTTTTTTAGTAATAAAGAATAAAATTTGTCTCCATCTATCTTTAGATTTTTTCTTTGCATGTATTACCAATTCTTTGGCAAAAAGAAAGAAGCTCTATGTCTTTGTTATAAGATTTAAATCCAAGAATTATTATTAAAGAAGTGGCTTTAGCAAAAGAGATATTGAACATACTATTTACATCAAGGTAGTGATTGTAATATTTTCATTATTTTCTTTTATATAGATGAACTAGTTTCAAAGAGGAATGATGATTTCATCTCTCTTTATTTAAAAAAGGCCATTAAAAGAGAGTTTATAGACATATAAGTGAGGAATATGAAAGATGGTATATTTATCTTTCAAGAAAAGTATGAAGTAAACATTTTGAAAATTTTTAGAATGAAAATCAACAAGCTTGAATCAACACCAATAGCCATAGGTCTAAAATTGAATAAGGAATATTATGATAGAAATGTGAATCCAACTACGTATAAAAGTTTTGCCGAAATTTTAATTTATTTTATAGAAATTTGACTTGATATAATACATGCAGAGAATCTGATTTCTAGATTTATGGAAACTCCAAATGAGAAACATTAGCAAGCTAATAAGAGAATCTTGAGATATGTGAATGAAACTAAGTAATATGGTATTTTGTATATTATAGATAATGAGTTTGGATAGTTTAATATATAGATAATGATTAGACAGGAGGGGTAGATGATAGAAGGAAGACATTGGGATGTGTTCCATTTGGGATTTGGAGTAATCTCATAGGCTTCCAAGAAACAACCCATTGTTTTCCTTTATATTCTTGAGGTTGAGTATTTAGAAAAAACTATAGTAATATTACAAGCTATTTGGCTAAGGACAATCCTTTCCAATTTGAAGAAAGAGCAAGAAGATAGTACAATTTTATTTTGTGACAATGGATCATCAATAACATTGATAAAGAATCTAGTCTTGCATGGATGAAGCAAGAATATTAAAATTAGGTTTCATTTAATAAGGGAGTTGGTTGACATGGTTACATAAAAGTCAAGTATTATAGGTCCATACAACATCTTGCAAACATTTTTACAAAGTAATTGAACAAAGATAGTTTTAAACACATAAGTAGTAGTTTGGGCAATTTTGAGGTTAATTATCCCTAAGTCCTCTTGTCAACACATATCTATGAAAGACTCATGAAGATATTTTTGGGATCCACATCCCTCTTCACCCCTCTAGAATAGCAACAACAAATTAAATATTTTTGGCAACAAAATTCATGAAGGTAGATATATTTAAAATTTTGAAAATAAGAAGGAATTTTTGTGAGAAGGTAACATGAAACAAAAGAAGGAATGTTGTGTGAAATTGTAGTGGCTTTTCCGTAGAATAGGGAGAATATTTTTTGTATAGAAGTAGTTGAGGTTTGGAAGAGAGTTTAGAGAAATAACAAAGACCTCTAGGTGAATAGAAGAACAAGTTTAAGAAGCTCAAGATTGATTGTGATTAGTTGTAGATTCAAATCATAGTGGACGTTTCATTTGTAATAAATATTGTAATTTGAGTTTAAATTAATTTGTAAATATCATTTTTATTTAATAAAAAATAGAAATTGTCTCAAACCATCTTTGTGTTTTTCTTTTGTGTATATAAATAGAGTAGCAACTTTTTTTCTTTATTTTGGGATTTAAATTCAACAAAAAAATCCCATAATAAAAATTATTTCAAGAGGAGAGATTATATGCTATGGAGTCAAAAATATCACCCTCATCACCATTAGTGGCAATTGCGACATGTAGTGCTTCCACCACGCTACTTGGAGGACAGGTTCCCCAACTTGTCCTTTTGTTCACCAAAGAAGTCCATGTCAGCTTCCCCAAAGGCATTACCAACTCTGTCGATTTGATAGATTAGTGGATGCAGATGCAATGTAGAGACATCTGCGCGACGCGCTACTGTCTCGCTAACCTGCCAGCTAGTAGGTGGACATTGGGACGTTACTCTCTCGGCCATGAAGGAATCGTAACGTGTCCCTGTGCAGCCACTATCATTCAAACTTGTCCCTTAGCCTATATCCTTGGTTTTGGGACATTTCCAAAGGATCTTTTTGGGCAGATTGGAGACTTGCTCTTGGAAATTCAATCTCTTGGAGACACCACCACCATTGTTGCAGCATCGTTGATCTACCAAGTTTAACAAGCATAACAACACTTGCTAAGCACTAGGTGAGTAATCTAACTCTATCTTTCTTTTCCAACATCTCGTTTATTTTCTAATTACCAAATATCATAGCATTGTCTTTGTATTGGTCTTTGGATTCTTCTTTATCAGCTTCTTCATCATCTTCCTTTCCCATGGCATTTTGGGTTGTCCATGGAGATGGAAACACAAAAAATGGGGGTCTGACTTAGGCAGACTCCAAAACACAACCCCCAATGTTTCATCTCTTGCATGTGTGTAGGCACAACTTCATTAAGAGGATATTATCTTATGGGAGGCTAAACAGTGTGGATCGGTTGTGAGATTTCTTTGTCCTCTAGTATCTTCCTCATTCTATTTCATAATCTGTGTTTTTCATAATTTCCAATATTGTCTAGCTGTAAGTTCTATCGGTGTGTCTAGGACTTTATTCTCAGACTCTGCACTCCATCCATACAGGACGATAGCTCGCCGCATTGGTGCCGCAGCTCTGTGCACTCGTCCCAAGGATAGAGGCTCTGTAGAGCCATCCAGAGCTACTTCTCGGGTGGTTGAAACTCCTTGTATAAATTTGTCAACCCCTAGCTCATCTTAGCACTAGTTTGCAAAGGTAATCAGAAGGACAATTTGTCCTTGAGGATTCATCATCCTTGAGGTGACAAATTCCCTCCTTTACATTTTGGTGAACCTTAAGTGAAAGGGGATTCGTGTGTGTTTTCTTTTTCCAGTATAGCTTAGTTGCTTTATCTCATTTCCTTTTCTAGTTTAGTACAGTTGTTTTACCTTTCATCACAATCATTCAAATACTTACAAAAAAAAAGAGAGAACAAAACAAAAAAATCGAAAACATCAAACATGTTTTCCCTTTTCAACTTTTTATCTTAAACACATCAACACAAAACAATCCTACATCTTTTTCCAAAGACTTGCATAGGTATCCCTATTTTGTGATTTGGTTGTCGATCAACTTATGAGCTTTATGACCGAGACTATGATAGGAGTTGTAGTTAGGAGGTCATCTAGGAGGAGTTTCCCTCCTGATCACTATAGTCCTCCTCTACGTGGCACAATGCAGGGTGAAAAGTCATCTAATCCCAATGAGTTCTTGACCTCTCATACTTTGAAATCTATTCTGACTGGGGGGGCTTCTCCTTCTAATTCACAACCTAACTCTCCTAGGATTTCTACCTTGTCTTCCCCTCTTGCTATCGATCATGATTCTATTATCTCTATCGATTTTGAGTAGATCAATTCTGTAGAGAAGAATCTGAGAAATTTTGAAGGATTTTTGAACTGAGAGAACATTCTCCCCCAGGTCGGGAATATCGTCACCATGTTGAGAGACATGTTGATATTCGATAGGAGAGGCCTATAGATGCTAAGGGCCCTATCCATGATTGTTAAAAACCATGTGCCCCTAGCCGAGGTACCCCCTATGGATACCCAGTTTGATGTATTCAAGTCCCAGGTCAGTGTTAGCATCCTGAGGTTGAGAGCTTGCATGGTGGATTCCACCATCCCGAATATCAGTGCCTCCTTTGTTCCTTTAGGTTACACTGGTGTAGCATCCTAAAATTGTGACACTTGCCATTTCGACTGTATTTGGGTCTTCACGATGGTGATGCAACACAGAACCTGAATGGAGACCCCGAAACTTGCTCATGGCATCAAAAACTGCATTTTTCCAGCACCCTGCCTGATCCCTCCTTGCACCCTGCTGTCCCGGGAGGTGGGACCAAAGTGCCCAGTGCCCTGGTCCCTGGCCCTATTTTGGGCCCGGTCTCTTATGGGGCTTCGGGTCTTTTAGTTTGCAAATTGGAAAATACTCTTTCCCTGTCAGCCCAAGGTCAGAAAAATTAGTCTATCAACCCTAATTGACAAGTATATAAACTACATTTCCTCTCTCATTTGGCAAGGGGAAAAAAAGGTGGAAACGATACTCAAACATTCAAGCATTCAAGCATTCAAGCATTCCTTCAAGCAATTGATCATTCTAAGTCTCCATTCAAGGCTAAGTGTTGCATTCAAGACAAGGATTCAACCATTGAAGAGGAGATCACATACCACATACAACATACAACATATAACAACATCTACACCTTCGCATGTAAGAATACAAACATTCTTACAACAAGGTACTAGTACTTGTTTTACATTACAAACATTTACATTTACAGCATTTCTCATTTCTTGGTTAATTCCAAAACCGGGGTTTGACCTAAGGGCAAACCCCTAATCCCTAACCCCCCAATCATCTTCGCTTTTCTGTGTGTAGGTTGTAGGTACACGGCTGAAATTGAAGATCTGGAATCCTTGTGCAGAGACGAACAGATCCCCCTTTGTTTCGCGGATTTTTCGGAGGATCGTGTGTACCCTGGGTGCCATCGTCCCATCAACTTTTGCTCAAATTTGCAAGACAATGTTGTCTCAACATTTTACTGCTAATTCCAGGTCCGCAGCTTCATCCTATATCCCTATCTCAGTTTATAAGTGAATCTTTCTCACTTTTCATGCGTTCCTAGCTTAATCCTTCTATCTACATTCTTTACAAAAGAGGGTAGCCTTGTTGTCTTAACCCTTGAAACTCATTTAGAATCCAATCTTGCATTATGTGGGATTGGATCTTGTGGGTTTCAACCCCTCTTTTGAATGTAAAGTCTCCCCTAAGTGAAAACCGTCAATCCTAGTAATCTCCCTTCTCTCTCCTTGGAGTTGGAAGAGGGGAGAGCAACTAGGGTTCGATTTTCCACTTTACATTTTGGTGAACCCGACGTGAACATCCTTTCTGATTATTCATGGTTAGATCTGAAAATTGGATTCCTTAATTGCATTTCCATGTTTGATCTTTTGCAAATTTTAGAGGTTAATTGCATAAAAACCCTAAATTTTCTTTTTGGTAATTAAGCTTGCGAAATGTTTAATTATTAATGCTTGTTTTAGATCTGCCCTTCTACTGCAAATTATCAATTCATATTTTTGCTTTAATTCTGAAAGTTAAGTGGTTAAGTGTCAAAACCCTAATTTTTGAAACCCTCTTGATTCAACCTTTGTCCGACAATTTCACTGATCAAAACATCTCCAAATTGGCTGTAATTTTGGATTCTGCAACAAAATCATAATATCTTGCATCCCTAAAAATTTGGAAAAAAGTTGCGAGGACCGTGTGCACTCCGAGCGCCATCGTCCCCGACATTTTTTCCGAAATTTCGGGAGCTAGATCTTACTGTATTTTTCTGCTAAAGTCCAGAATTTTGGCTGATTTTATCAATTCTAACACTTTCAAAATTAAGGTCAAAGTTGGTCTTGTGATTGCTTGGTTTAAGGCTTCTAATCATTCAAAAATTGTTGAAATTGAAATTTTATGTCAAAATTGTGTTCTTACTGTCTTAAATCTAAAAAGTGTATTTGCATTCATTCAAAATTTCAGTGCTTTATTCAAATTCTTGCAATTTGTGACTTTTGAAATTAAGTGTTTAATTACAACAACTTTGATTTCCGCTTTCAAAATTGAATTTTGCGTGAAATTGAGTCAACTTTTAAATTTCAAAACTTGCATTGCTTTTGGTATTCCCTCTAAAATCATAAAATTCAAAATTTCAGTTTCCCTCTCTTTTTCAAAATTCAAATTTTGCATTTTTTGACAATCTTGGTAGGGTTCAATTTTGAGATTGCAACTTTAATTTGGCCTATCTACAGATCGTAAAATCACTCAATTTTTTCAGATTAGCTTTAAAATCATCATAACTTTCATCCCTGCAAATTTCGAAAAAAGTTGCGAGGACCATGTGCACTCCGAGCACCACGGTCCCTGACATTTTTTCTGAAATTTCAAGAGATTGTCGTGATTGCATTTAACAGCTTAAATCTAGGAGATTGGCTGATTTTACTGATATTTGCTACCTCAAAATTCAAAATCTTCTCTCTCTCCCTAGTGCATGAGTTTTACAACAATAAGCCCTACTTAAACTATTCCCGTTAGATGAAGCTGTAGAATTAAGTCTTTCCGAGGTGTAATTACCGAGGAGATGGAACCTAATTTGAATAGCCTTTTTAACGAGGACATGGGTAATTCCTCTAATCCTCCTAATGATGAAGAAGCTCTCCATGAGGTTTCTGTAGAACAACTTTCGAAATTGGATAACCAATTTGACAATTTTCGACAATGGATGTCTCAAGAATACCCCGATAGTCAAGCTCTTCCTTTAATTGAGGGTCTAAAACATATGCTTCAAAGTGATAAGAATGGAATTGATATTTTGCGTGGTATTGCACACATTGTGGGTTCGAATGTGATGCCTATGAAGAGTTGTGCTGGAAATTTGGGTTATACACAACCTCCCACTCGAGTCAATCATTCTATTCCTTTGACGACTTCTATTGCTAGCATACCTACCTTTACATCAAACATAATGACTACTTCTATACAAGACATTCCGCCTATGATCACCAATCATGGGGGCAATCCTTCTTCTTCAATTAACCCTCTGCCTTCATTCAATCCAACTTCTTCATTCATTCCTTCAATGAGTGTTCCTATTACATCTCCACAAATGAACATGACGCAAGGGGGCAATTCATTTAACCATTCCATTCCTCCTTGTAGTGTTCCTCCTTTCCAATCCTCTCCTATGACTAACTATCATAGTGTCCCGCCACCTTACTCTTTACCTTCTTTCAATAACATAACACCTCCATCTCAATCTAACACATCTAATATGAATTCTTCAACTGAAGCGACCATTAACAATCTTGCACAAACTGTCTCTTCTTTATAGCAACAAATTGCCTCTATGAATCAATCTAAGTTTAGTGTGCCTACATTTGATGTTGCGAGCCCACTTTCTCTTGACATTGTTCGAGCTATCCCTCCTAAACATGTTGAAATCCCGCATTTGGAGCTTTATAATGGTAAAAGTGATCCTCTAACACATGTTAAGACTTTTCAAACAATATGTACTGATTTTGCTTATGACCAAAGGTTGCTTGCAAAACTGTTTACTAGAACATTAAGAGATAAAGCCCTACAATGGTATTGCTCGTTGCCTTCTTATTCTATTACTTCTTTCAAACAACTTGCAAATGCTTTCATTCAACAATTTCAAAACAATATAAGTCCTAAAGTTACTTTGATTGATTTAATGCATTGTAAACAAGGTGTTAAAGAAAAAGTGACTGATTTCATTGGTAGATATAAGCATTTGTATGCTCAAATTTCTTTTCCAGTGCCTGACAATGATATTCAAAGAATCTTTATTTCTAATTTACAAAAAGATATTCGAGACAAATTTCTATTTTCTGAGTTTACTTCTTTCCAACAGTTGTGTGCAACTCTTCACAATTATCAACTGACTGTGAGTCAAATGGAACAATCACATCCTATGGCTCTGAGTGATAACGGTGATAGCAGTCAACAACCATTTGGAAAGTTTAAACCGAACAAAGATTCCATCAAAATCAATGAAAACATCATCAACAACAATGTGAATGCAGCATCAGGTGTGCCTCCTATTTCTAAGTTTTTCAAGAAAGAAAGAAAGTTTACTCCTTTGAATGAATCATTGCATAGTATTATGAATAAGTTATTGGAACAAAATGTGCTTACTCTTCCTCCTATAAGTCAAATTGATCCTACAAAGATTAATTCACCCTATTTTGATAACAAATCTTTTTGTCAATTTCATCGTCAACCTGGGCATGATACTGAAAAATGTTTTGCTTTAAAGGGTAAAATTCAAGATTTGATTGATAATAATACTATCTCTGTTTCAGGAGTGAATGATAAAGGCAATACATCTGTAGCTCCTCCTAACCAAAATCTTCAGATTTTTACTGATACATTACCTTCTCATACCTCTAATGTGATTGAGACTAATGATTCCTCTTTCTCATCTGATGGTCTTGTATCTATGACTCCGAATGTGATTAACTTTGTAGAGCAACAAGAAAACCCTAAAGAACCTTCCATCACATTTGATTCTAGTGAAACTATCAGGGCACCCGATGGTCCTTTATACATAGTTCCAAAAGTCAAGAATACACCTTGCCGTGGAGTGCTTATTGATCCTTCGTGCATGGTTAATGTTATTACTGAGGAATTTCTTTTTACTTTGCAATTGAATCAAGTGATCTATGACACAATAAATGTGATTGTGAAATTATTTGATGCATTTTCTTCTCCTGCAATTGGTTCTATTACATTACCTATTGAGGTCCATAACAAATCCCTTGATGTAAACTTTGCTATTATTCCTTCATCCGAACAATTTCGTGTGAAGCTTGGCTATCCTTGGCTATCTTCCATGAGAGCTATTGCTTCTCCTATTCATAAGTGTTTGAAATTTCCCCATAATGGTGAAGTTGTTACTGTCAATCATAGTCTCTTTAAACCAGCTGAAAGAACTTCTAGCGTTCCTATTGATTATTTTTGGCCTAAACAATTCCAATCGCTTCCACCACGAACTGATCATCTCTTAAAATCTTATCAAAAGTGGAAAACAGATATGATCCTATCTCTAAGTGAACCTAGAACACCCAAACTTGATATTCCTATCATTCTGGAGAAGGAAGTTCTTCCTTTGAAAGATAAAACTAATGTCTTTCCTCAAGAAGATTCCCAACCCATCCCTATGGATGTGACTATGTCTATGCCTAATAAACTTCCTAAAAGTAGACCTATACCTCCTCGTCATGATGGACTTGGTCTCCTTCCTAAACCAAATATTCCTCCTTTATACGAAGCAGTTCCTCCTCCTTCTTTTTATAGAGAGAAGAGACCTTCTTCTTCTCCTATTATCCAACCTAAGAGACCACAACCTAAACACCCAAGTAATAAGGATGAGAACATTCCTCCTCCTCAAACTTCTCCACTTCCTACTAAGACTAGACGAAACCGTTCTGCACGTGAACGTTGACGAAAGCGTCGTCTTAGAGCTCAGGCAGCTGCTTCTCAAACTCTACAATCTCCACAAACACCTTCAACAAGCATTATTCCATTTTCTCCAAAATCTCCAAAACATAAGATACATGATGATCTTGACCCTGTGCGAGTTAAAGATCCTATTTTTATAAATCTTGATGATGATATAGATGAAAATGTTATTCATGATGAAAATGTTACTTCTTTTGCTTCTGATAGTGAATATGAACTTGTTGATATTGATAACCATTTATCTAACAAATTTTCTAAAGCACTTATCCTAGCTCCTAGACAAGAACAATGTGGCTTGGAACATGAACATAGCCCTTGTTTGGATCTTGTGATAGCTCCATCTGCTGTGTTGGATGTTCCTCCTCTAGCGTGTTCCCTGCCTTCCCGAAACATTGATCAGCAAGATCGGGGGGTAGATGACGTGCTAGACTAGTTTCATTAGCATAGCAGACTCTCTCCTCCTCTCTTTTGTTACTTCTTCTATGTGTTATTCTCATTCTTCTATTTGTTGTCCTTAGTGTTGTCTACTTGAGGACGATGCAAAGCATTGAGATCTCTTTTGGTCTCTCTCATGTTGACTCAAAAGACACGTGTTCCCTTCTTCTAGGTGACCTTCCTTGATTGGGGAATGAAGAAAAATTATTCATACATACATATGATATACATGAATTATCATACAGCATACTGACCCTGAGGAAAGTGAAGTCACCTCATGCTTTGTTTTTTGTGTTTATTATCCTTGGGTTTATCTCACACTTGGGGGCTAAATCTTTGTGATAACGTGCTCCTTTCCCTTCTCATTTCTTACGTGTATCACTACCTTAAAGCAATCACCCCCGATGAGGCATGTGCGATCGCTTTAACGTAGGGGGGCATACACCCCGTCTATCCCTTCAGGATACTCAAAAATTTCTTGGCGAACTTAGCTTTGCCTTGAAAATTTTTGGTATTTCTCTTGCATGACTCATAGTGAGGGAACCTTACTGCTAACAGTCATGGTTCTCCCTCGCGATCTTCCCTTTTACTTTGTCAATCGAAGTCGTAAGATCCTTAGTCCACTGGGGGCTTGGTGTGTCTTGCCTCCTTGACGTGGTGAAAGTCTTTCAATGTTGTTTCCTTGTACTTTACCGAAAGTATGAGCGTACGCCTATACTCCCACTAAAGTGGGGGCTAAATGTAGCATCCTAAAATTGCGACACTTGCAATTTTGACTGCATTTGGGTCTTCATGATGGCGATGCAACACGGAACCTAAATGGAGACCCCAAAACTTGCTCATGGCATCAAAAACTGCATTTTTCCAGCACCCTGCCTGATCCCTCCTTACACCCTGCTGTCCCGGGAGGTGGGACCAGAGCAACCAGCGCCCTGGTCCTTCAGGACCAGGGCACCTGGTGCCCTGGTCCCCCAGGACCATGGTGCCCAGCGCCCTGGTCCTTGGCCCTATTTTGGGCCCGGTCTCTTATGGGGCTTCGGGTCTTTTAGTTTGCAAATTGGAAAATACTCTTTCCTTGTCAGCCCAAGGTCGGAAAAATCAGTCTATCAACCCTAATTGACAAGTATATAAACTAAATTTCCTCTCTCATTTGGAAAGGGGAAAAAAAGGTGGAAATGATACTCAAACATTCAAGCATTCAAGCATTCAAGCATTCCTTCAAGCAATTGATCATTCTAAGTCTCCATTCAAGGCTAAGTGTTGCATTCAAGACAAGGATTCAACCATTGAAGAGGAGATCACATACCACATACAACATACAACATATAACAACATCTACACCTTCGCATGTAAGAATACAAACATTCTTACAACAAGGTACTAGTACTTGTTTTACATTACAAACATTTACATTTACAGCATTTCTCATTTCTTGGTTAATTCCAAAACCGGGGTTTGACCTAAGGGAAAACCCCTAATCCCTAACCCCCCAATCGTCTTCGCTTTTCTGTGTGTAGGTTGTAGGTACACGGCTGAAATTGAAGATCTCGAATCCTTGTGTAGAGACGAACAGATCCCCCTTCGTTTCGTGGATTTTTTGGAGGACCGTGTGTATGTCGGGCGCCATCGTCCCATCAACGTTTGCTCAAATTTGTAGGACAGCGCCGTCTCGACATTTTACTACTAATTCCAGGTCCGCAGCTTCATCCTATATCCCTATCTCAGTTTATAAGTGAATCTTTCTCACTTTTCATGCGTTCCTAGCTTAATCCTTCTATCTACATTCTTTACAAAAGAGGGTAGCCTTGTTGTCTTAACCCTTGAAACTCATTTAGAATCCAATCTTGCATTGTGTGGGATTGGATCTTGTGGGTTTCAACCCCTCTTTTGAATGTAAAGTCTCCCCTAAGTGAAAACCGTCAATCCTAGTAATCTCCCTTCTCTCTCCTTGGAGTTGGAAGAGGGGAGAGCAACTAGGGTTTGATTTTCCGCTTTACAACAGGTATGGCTAGTGACTTGACTATAATTTCTACTGCTGCCCATATTGTAGTTGTCTCTACCAATGCCACATCAGTTGGTATGTAGTTTGGAGGGAGAGGGGATGGTGCAGCTCCACCACCTCCTCCTGCACCTAGGAACTTGGTTCTCAATACTATACTACAAAATATGGGCCAACTTCATTTGCATCTCACTTCTCTGGCTTCTTCTTTTGGCCAACCATCTATACCTACATACCATAGGCAGAGCCATTTAGATATCACTATCCTAAATACCATCCTTCGAATGATTGATGAGTCATTGAAGTTTGATAGGTTTAGTAGAAATGGTGACCCAAACACTCACATCGATTCATTTATGACCATGTGTAGTGACTATCACAATCTAGACTTTGTTCTCCTTAAGTTGTTTGCTCATTCCCTCAAAGGGATTGCATTGGAGTTATACAATTCTCTGTCTGACCACTCCATTCGCACGTTTGACCAGCTAATGGATCTCTTTCTCAAGAGGTTTCAGGCTAACATAGGCAACAAGGTTACTATATCTAACCTTGTTCATTGTAAGAAGAAATTGAATGAGAAGGTGATGGATTTTATCTCACGATATCAAGTGATTTCAACTAAGATCCCCTTCGCCCTACCAGATAATGACTTGTAACATATGTTCATAGGCAACCTGTAGACAACATTGAGGGAGAAGTTGTCCTTGGATCATTATCAGAACTTTGTCAGTATGTGCTCTACCTTGACTGATTATTAGCACAATGTGATGGAGTTTGGAGATTCTTCTTCAAACCCTTGTGGTGGGTCCTTTCCTAGAACGTCCTCAGATGGGTCTCAAAGGAATAAAGTTGTGACTAAGGTAGCAAATACTCTTTTGATAGCTACCTCTCAATCTTTGTAAAATCGAGTCTTCACAAAATTGAAGGACTCTTATTTGAGTATCATGCAATCGTTTTTGCAAGATAACCTAATCACCCTACTTGATCCTAAACCTTTGTCAAATAGCCAACCCTACCCCCGCTGGTTTGATGAGTCGAAGTATTGTCATTATCATCATGTGTTTGGTCATGTCACTAAGAGATGTTATCATCTTAGACACATTGTACAAGACCACAATGACAGTGGGGCTATCAAAGTTGATGCAAGGAAACACAAGTCAAACAAGTTCGTAGATAAAGCCAACAGTGACTTGCAAATCTATACCAACCCATTTCCTCCATACTCGACAAATGTGATTTCTACATTTGATCCAGCCTTGGATGGTGGTCCATATGTCAATATGGTAACTATCACCCCTATCATCTCCCTCCTTACCTAGAAGGGGAAGGTGTCTGACATTCTTATCTCATTCACACCGCTCGATGCCCCATATTGTGGAGAACATGCTCCTCTCTATATCCCTACTCGATTGAATGGTCAAACTATCATAGGTGTGATGGTTGACCCTTTCAGCAGAGTCGATGTCATCACGAAGGAGACACTCTTCATGAATAGATGGCATAGGCAGGCCTATGACAAGTGTTGCACTACCTTGCAAACCCACCATGGATTCTGAATTATCCCATTAGGCAACATCACCTTGACGATCATGGTGGGTACTAGGGCGGTGTCCTCATTTTTTACTATCATCCCTGAGTCTGATCTCTTCTAAGTTAGACTCGGGATCCCATGGTTGATCGCCATGGAGGCAGTTCCTTCCATGGTTCACAAGTGCTTAAAATTTCCTTGCGAGGATGCAATGAATATCATCCAGGACACTAGTTATCGATCATTGATTTCCTATGGGGACTTCTCTTTGGATAACTTTTGGTCTGCCCTGACTGGGGCAATGCTTCCCCACAATGACCTTTTATACTTTGTGTATTATAAATAAAAGACAAGGGAGTCGGCTTCTACATCGACACAACCTCTCATACCTTTTTTGCCTCCTACATCAACTTATGCACCCAAGATCTTGGTCTTGGAACGGTTTGTGTCACATGTCTCTCCATCATAGGGGTCATGGCTATACCCGCTCCCATACCGAGACTTCCTTGTCTGTCTAGGACCATGTAGACCCTAGTGGTATCCTTTGTTCCTTTGACTATACCTAGTACAGTCAAAGGAAAGACACCTTCACTGCCAAAGTCCATTTCCCACCCACTCTTTGAGCTTCTCATCATGGTTGATATCTCTAAGCCATCTCACTATACGAAGGGGAAGCGCTCATCTTGGGTTCCTTCATCTCTTCTCACATCTACATCACAGACCACACTGACGCTTCGTATTCCTACACTCGTTCCTCGAGTGAAGAGAGGTCAGGTGCTCATCACTTTGAATGTGGTGCCCATTTAGGATGTCCTTCTTGTTTCATAAGTTAGGCATCCTCCTATCCTTGAGCCAATCCCAAAGGCCTCTCTTATGGAACATGATTCTCCTAATCCATCCTAGACTATATTTGGTGGTCCCCACCTCCGTTTGAACCAATGTGCACATGAGCATAAATGCTTCTGATGAGACCAGGCTCGATCACATGATGGTTCCTTATAGTCCACTGGTGCATCCTCCAGTGTTGTTTTAGAGATTGTTCCTTCGGTGACTCCCGCTTCTGCATCATTTTTTATTTCGCTTCCCACTACTCCAAGGACTTTTGATGAACCTCCCCCTAAGTGGGTATAGGTCTTCATCTCCCCTTCCTTGTATCCTCTGCTTATTAGTTCTTTGCGAGATACTCTGTCCTTGTCCATGCCTTTTGATATGTCATGCACGCAGGTGATCTCTAGCATAGCTTTTGTTGCTCCACCTTTTCTACCACCGAGCCTGGGTGAGATCACAATACTGGTTCCCACTTTTTGACCAACTTTGACACTTAAATGAACATTTTGAAAAAAACCTTCACTTTCCGACAGCTATAACTTTTAAACCATTAAGAATTTGAAGATTCTGTAAACTAGTGATTTGTGACATCTTGTTTGTAAATTCTAAATATATTTTTTTCAAATTATTTTGAATAAAATTTTACTGATTTTTTCATCTCCCTCAAAAAGTAGGTTTTTTTACAGCAAACAATATTTTTTAAGAGTGATGTGCATCCCGAAATGCATAACTTTTTTTTAATAAATGATAAAAAATTAATTGAATTGAATTTTGGCTTGTAACATCAATACCCAGGGCATGCAGTTGGTTTTATAGTAAGATGTTGAATATTTTTTATTTTATTAAGTTTTGAACTCTGACTGATTATAATTTAGATATAGGTGTATGTTTGAACACAACTTGTTCTATATATATATATATATATATATATAAATTTAATTTAATTTTTTTTGTTAGAAAGAAGACATCAATACCTAGTGCACATATATTTCTCAGATTTTTTTGAATTAGTTTACTATTTTTCCCAATGCATTTAACAAAGAAGTTCATATTTGATGAGAAACCTACATTCATAAGAAATAAAATAAAAATATATTAATTAAATTAAATATATTAAAAATTATACTATTTGGAAAGCCTATAATAAGGACTAATACTTAAAAAAATAAAACTTCTAAATGAATTCATTTGACCCCCCAAAAGCTAATGTAAAATTGGTTTTTTATCAGCATTTGATAGATGCAATGGAGAATCCATTGCAAGTATGATTTAGAACTAGAGAGGTTCTATCCAAGAAATTTTGATCTAAGAGCATTTGATCTAACTCTCTTCAATTAATTACTTAAAATGGGACCTTTTAAAGCTTAAATCATTATATTTTCTAAAAAATGTGTGATTTCAGAAAAAATTAAGATGTACCAAAAAGTGGGAACCAACATTGTGAGTTCACCCCACTCCAACATCCAAGTTTTCTTGGGGTACTTCAACCTACTACGGTTGATAGGAGGCCTAACACTCCTATCCCATGTAAACGCATGTTTGAGTAGGCCCCTGTTTCGTCATTTCGACGATACAAGTCTTCACAGGTATATTCTTCATCCCTTCCTTTGCCTATCTCAGTGCCTGCCGGTTTGCTTATCTCTATTTGCATGATAGAGAAGGCCCCATCTTCTCCTAAGTTTGTCAATCCCCCTCTTCCTAAAGTTGGTAGTCCTATCTTTATTCCATCTTCTCCAAGTGAGTCACCTGCTTCCTCCCTAGAGGCCTGCATGTTTGGCTCCTTGGAGGACATTCTATCCTTGTCTATGATCTTCACACAATCATTGACCCTCACCTCCTCTAAACTTGTAGATGAATATGTTGTTGTTGCTTTGTCTCTTTCTCTCACTTCTGGTGAGGCACCCAGTGTGGTTCTTGCAATAGTCCCTCTTCAAGCTCGCCCCCCTCTCTCTATGACCTCGATTGGGAGGACGAGGCTCTTCTTGCAGATGATGATCTCCTCTAGTACGATCCCCTTCTAAGGGTTGATCATTAGGACTTGTTTTCATCTCCATCTTGCATGTGTGTGTGGTTGTGTTCCCTCGTGATTTCTTTATATGTTTGTGCTCTCTTGAAGGACCCGAGTTACTCCGTAGGTGCTTGAATATATGGGATTTTATGTCATACACATTCCTCTATTGTTGACCTCCTTCTTCTATTTGTCATATCTTTCTTTTCAATATTTGGGGATGATGCAAAGCATTGGGGACAATCTTTGGTTTCTTCCATGTTGACTAGAATTTGTTATTTTATCTTTATCTTCCTGTGCTCTTCTTCAGATCTGATAAATTTTGCACTATGACGATACACCCATCTCATAGTGATACTATATGTCTTTTTGACCCTGTTATGGGTTCTAATGCCAAACTATCGAATCCCCTTATCCTCTTATATTACATCTTTTCATGTTGTGGATATTTATGTTTCACTATCTCTTGGTGGCATTCCACAGAAACATCTCATTATGTTGACGTGCCATAAATCTTCTTTTCCTTAGAATGACATGCCTTCCATGCATATCATTCTAAGGGGGGGCCATCATGTCATCATTTCTCCATTTGTGCCTTTATTTTTATGGTTTTTCATGCATTTTTTTAATCACGTGCACCTAGGTGTGGGAAAAACCACTTGATCTGTACCAAAGATTGCCTACATGGGGGATAAACCATCTTTCCAATTTGCATCATCTTTCTTTCCTTGGTAGAGGCCAATCTACAATGTTCCAATTCCAATTGCCCTATCACATGGCAATCTAGCATGTCATTTCCCATTCCAGCTAACTTATCTACCTTATCGCATGGTGATCCAACACCTCACTACCCATGTCGGTATATCATTTTCCCTATCATATAGTTATCCATATCGGTGTTCCAATTTGCCCTATCATGTGGTTATCCATATCTGAATTCCAATTTCCCCTATCATATGGTTATCCATATCGATATTCCAATTTTCCCTATCATATGGTCATCCATATTGGCTTATCACGCCCTGTCATATGGCTCTCAACATGGAGCATCGCACTAACCATATAAACGTATCTTGTACCAATGACGGTTTCCCTATCTTGTATCTTTTTGTCATCAGGGACTTTCCTCCATGGTGAGGCTTGTTCTTGTTGTGCTTTGTTCCAACTTCTTTATCATATCTTATCATCCATTAGGCTAGACTACAACTAGTGTGTTTTCTATGTTCCGAGTATTGATTTCTATTCCAAAATTTTAGCATCATATCATTAGGGGCAACTTCATCTGATCAATGAACATCTGCTTCCTTATTGTGATATTTTCTCCTCTTCACCTTTTGTACCTTTCTTACTTTAACTTCACATCTCTTAACGAAGATATGTTTGCTAAACTAGGGAAAAAATGCAAAGTCAAAAATATCACTCTCTTCACCCTTAGTGGCAATTGTGACATGTGGTTCCTCCCCCACGTTGCTTGGAGGACAGGTTTGCCAACCTATCCTTTTGTCCACCAAAGAAGTCCATGTCAATTTCCTCAGAGGCGTTACCAAATCTGTCAATCTAACAGATTCGCGAACACAGACGCAGCGCGGAGATGTTTGCACGGTGTACTACCATCCCACCAACTTGCCAGCCAACAAGTTGTCGTTGGGATGTTACGACCCACACCAGGAAGGAATTGTAAAGTCTCCCTACATGGCCACCAACATTCAGACTCAACCCTTAGCCTATATCCTTGGTTTTGGGATATTTCCAAAGGATCCTTTTGGGCAAATTGGATACTTTCTCTTTGAAATTGAATCTCTTGGAGACACCACCACCATTGTTGCAGCATTGTCAAGCTACCAAGTTTACCAAGCATACCAACACTTGCCAACCACTAGGGGAGTAATCTAACTCTATCTTTCTTTTCCAACATCTCGTTTATTTTTCCATTACCAAATAGAATAGCATTGTATTTGTATTGGTCTTTGCATTCTTCTTTACCAGCTTCTTCATCATCTTCCTTTCCCGTGGCTTTTTTGGGTTGGCCGTGGAAGTAGAAACACCAAAACGTGGGTTTGACTTAGGTAGACTCCAAAACACAAACCCCAACATTTTATCTCTTACATGTATGTAGGCACAACTTCGTGAAGAGGAGATTATCTTGTGGGAGGCTTCATAGTGTGGACCAGTTGTGAGATTTCTTTGTCCTCTAGTATTTTCCTTATTTTGTTTTCTAATCCATGTTTTTCATAATTTCCAATATTGTCTAGTTGTTTTATAAGTTCTGTCAGCACGTCTATGACTTTATGCTCAGACTCTATGCTTTGTTCATACAGGATGACAGCGCACATTGGTGTCCTAGCTCCACACGCTCATCCCAAGGAAAGAGGCTCTGTAGAGCCATCCAGAGATGCTTCTCGGGTAGCTGACACTCCTTGTATAAATTTGTCATCCCCTGGCTCATCTTAGAACCAGTTCATAGAGGTAATTAGAAGGACAATTTGTCCTTGAGGATTCATCATCCTTGAGTTGACAAATTCCCTTCTTTACATATACAAACAACCTCTTTATATAAATAACTTTTGCTAGATTACACAAAGATGAACTAAGAAAGCCTGATTTAAAATTTAAAAAAAAGAATAATAGTCATGAATGAGGGTTAAAAAGTTATTTTTCAACATGAATATATTTATTCATTTACTCCTCAATTCTTCAATCAAGGAGGACCCATTGAAGGAATATAGCAATCAATATGCACTAACTTTAATGAAAATTTTCATGAAATTTGACAAGAAACAATGAATTTTCAAGCTATTAGATGAGGGAAGAGGACAAGATCAAAAGTGATATGATAGTCGAGATTGATTTCAACATTTATTTTTATTTTACAATTTCTCTCCAATTACTACACTTTTTCTTCTATATTTCCACCAATATTTGGAATTAGTAGCATTAATATAAAGACAAGACAAAGGTCATGCTATATTGGTCTTTTTTCTTTTTTCTCATATTCAAATTTCCACTATTTGGCCCAAGAATATTTTTAAACCATACTCAAAAGCTCTCTAATGATTTCTAATTGGTTATAGTTATGACATAGATATGCTAAATAGTCCACTAATATAGAAAGAAAGACTATGATGACCTGGAAACAATGGTTCAAACCACATTGATCTCAAATAGTCTAAAATAATACAATAAGGAGCTACTTTGAAACAAAAATAATATTTTAAATTCCCTTGCGTTTTCCTAAAAGATTCTCTATAGATTTGGGAAAGTTGAATGGAAAGCTCACATTCTCTTCTTATTGTAGCATATGTTTTCCAAGAAGTAAAAATAGAAAGTAAATAATGTGCCATGAAGAGAGCATGGTATGTTTGATGCATAGGAGGGGTGACACTAAACTTCATTCTAGAATATTGCTCCTCAAGTTTAGAATATTTCCATTGGGTTTGTCTCACAACCACTTTTCCTCTCCTTATAAATTGAATCTGCAAATTTCATTTTCCATTACTTCATTTCATAATATTTAGGTTTTAATGGTTTATGATGTTTTGAGCTCAAGCATTTTTGCTATAGTGAAAAAAGTTGATCTCAAAGCTTAGTTTTGTTGGTGAATAAGAAGCCATGCCATAGTTATATGAATTTGTTTTCTTTAGTTAATATGCTTACCAATTTTCAAGGTCTTGGTTATGAATTCTTTTTTGTTTAATTGTATGTATTGACTATTAAAAAATTATTAGGATGGCTGACTTGGGTTAAGTTGTCCTAGAGGATTATAGTTGTCTTGCTTCTATTTGGTACTAAAATAGTTTTTATCTATTGGAAATATGGCTTAAAGTGTTTAGAGATTTTGTATGTTATCTTGCCATGTGATCCTTTTCATGGTTAGAGAAGAAATAAGTGATCATGAAATTGCTTATCAAAATAGCTGACTTTATTAAATTAAATGTTATCAATATCTCAAAATTTAAATTTTTAGTCCAAACTCAAGAGTCATAGAGATAGAATCAAATTTAGAGGTAGTTGCAAGGAAGAAGATTTTGAGCTTCATGTAAATGTTTTTTTGGTTTATTCTTAGTCATAAATTATATCATAGGTTACTTTCCCTATAATTTTATCAGAATTTCCAACTTGCTAATCCCTTTATTATATAATATATAATATAATAATATAAACAATGGTTTCATGTCTTACTCTTTTCAAGGCCCACTTTACTTTATTTATAGCATGATGATGATTGATGGTTTGATAGCTTGCATGCTTGATTTGATATTGTGGGTGAATCTTCATTAACACAAGACCAAGATACAGTGACATGTTAAGAAATATCATCACGCCTCTTCCATTTTGAAGAATGTCTATTAAGATAAAGTGTACACCTTAGTTTTAGTCCAAACTCAAGAGTCACAGAGATAGTATCAAATTCAAAGGTAGTTGCAAGGAAGCAGATTTTGAGCTTCATGTAAATGGTTTTTTTGGTTTATTCTTAATCTTAAATTATATCATAGGTTACTTTTCTCTATAATTTTATTAGAATTTCTAGCATGCTAATCCCTTTATTATATAATACATAATATAATAATATAAAAAAGGGTTTCTAAAGATAAATTTTATAGGAAAAGGCATACTTCTTCCCATTTCCTTTGGAAGAAAGTGCATGTCTTATGCTTTTCAAGGCCCACTTTACTTTATATATAGTAAGTTGATGATTGATGGTTTGATATCTTGCATGATTGATTTGATATTGTGGGTGAATATTCATTAACATAAGGCCAAGATACAGTGACATGTTAAGAAATACCATCACACCTCTTCCATTTTGAAGCATGTTTATTACAAAAATGTTTACACCTTAGTATATATCTTTTAATTGAATGAAAGTCATAATAAATGAAGGTAATATATTTTTTTATTATATTTTGTCAAAAGAACTTACACTGGTATATTTGGGTTGATGTCCAATGGAGAGATATTTCTTAATGGGTTTATTTCAATTTATTTATATAATACTTAGAGTGATTTAATTTTAAGAGTGTTGGTAAATAGATCTGTCACTTCTAAATGTTCTACTATGTGCCCAATGGAGGAGTGACAAAGAAAAGGTTCCCAATAGTTGGATAGATCATTCTTTGGATACGATCTTCCTCTACTTTTGAGAGGGGCAACTCCCTCGTATGATAGGGTTATTTGTATTTTTGAATATAACTAACTTGAAAAGGAAAAGGGGAAAATAACTATAAATGAAATTAGAAGAAATCTACACAACAAACATATGATTGTTATTCAGATTTCATTGATTTCTAACCTTATCACTATCAACTCTATACCATGCATAAGAAGGTAGTGAAATGAAGCATTAAAGTTTGCATGACACCTATATACTCCAAAGATACCAAAGAAGTCTATAATGTCATATGACCATTGTCTTTATGAAACTGGGAAAGTAATTTGCAAGCATGTTATTTTAATGTCACATGATAGTTACATAATATTGAGCAAATGAATACTTAGCAATCATGGAAACACTTCCAATTTTCTTTGTATTCAAAAGATGAAGTTATACAATCCAAAATTTTAGCTATCCCAAAACTCACAAAGTCCGAATAATTCCTTCTACAATATATCTTTCCAATATTTCTAACCTCTCATGAGTAACTAACTCATTACCAACTTCAATCCTGAGTTAATAACTAACTCTTTTCTGCGTAACTTACAATGAGTTAATAACTTAAACATTTATGCACATAAAAAGTCAACCTTGTAACCTTTGACTCCATGAGATAGAAAATCTCAATTTATACAATAAGACTGAAAATAATACTTGAGACTAACTAATCAAAACACAACAAAAGAGAATATACAAAGATAAAAGCATGATATTAATTATCAATATCATGGAGAAGCATGCTGGCTGATTACTTGATCCTACTGAACTGGTGTTTTAGTCTTGAACAACCTGTATGCTTTAAGAGCATCTACCATGAACTTGTATTTGGGAATGATCACATTGTTCATCTTTAATTTGGTAGTAGCTTGGCCATCCTGAATGTCAATCAAATCATGTTAATATGAAGGCATGTCACAAGCATCTAAGGCAACTGAAATAACACTGAGTCTCTTCATTCTATCTACATCTGAAACCTGCACATCTGCTAATTCAATATTGATTCTATCATGAAACTTGCTTAAGAGCACTTGACTGTCCATTCGCTGAAATTTCTCCTTTACTGATATATCACCAATAATGTTCATTGTGTCCTCTATTACCTTCATTTTTGTTCATTCACAAGTCACCAAGATTTTTTGATACTCACCCAAGCATTGTTTCATATTCTCCAATTTCCAACTTATACTCTTGCACCATGTACTGGATTGATTTTCTTCTTTATGAGAGAAGACTTTGTTAGTGATGAGTACATCCATATCTATTTTAGCTATTCTTTGGAATTCTTTCAAATTATCCTACCAAGACATTTCTTGTTCTTTGGAATTCTTCAATTCTGTAGAAATGTCCTGTTCATGTACATCAATTTTCATGTGAACATCCTTGGATTTTTCAATGAAGTCTAATGTCTCATACTTCATTTGATTAATCCATTCCTTTAACATTTTACTATGTCTCTTGCATTTATGTGTATCTTCAATCACCTTCTTTTCAATAATTCCTTCAGCATGCATTAATGTCAAAGTTTATGCTAACACCAACTATGTATCTAAAGAATCCACAATGGATTTGATATAGGATGAAAGAAAATGTATTTGTTTCTTTAGTTGATCCTTTGTTTCCTTATCTTTGTTTGCTTTGTCAACAAGAATACCTATAGAAATTTGAAAATTATGAACAGCTTCCTCATGTGTTGTAGGTCCTATATCTACCCGTGTCATACTAAAATATTCCTCACTAGCTTCACTTATATATTTTTCAATAATAGGCTGGGCTACCTCAACAAATAAATTTCCTAATGAAGGGCTAATTCCCAATCTGGATGCAACTTTGTTTTATTGGGTGTGGCTATTCTGTGAAGTGCATTTGCAGCCACATGAAAATTAGGAGCTATCAACTTAACAGTTCTCTTCTTATTCTATAACCTCTGATATAACCAAAATGATGAAGATGATGGCAATGATTATTGATTATTCACAAATGTCCAAGTTAAAGATGTTGGATTTTTTGGAAAGAGTGGAAATTGAACTTCAGTATGCACATCATTTATTTCAGATTCTTCATGAATGGCAAAATCATCATGTTGTGTTGATGAAATAATGATAGAAGGTGAGTCAAAGGGCATTTGTCGATTATCGATACTAGGAGGATGTTGAGGCAACATACTTTCCAACTCAGCTTCTAGCTCCTTGGCAAGATTCATTATCTTTTCTTTTATCTTTGACCTCTTTTTCTTAATGACAAAACTAACTTCATATGTGTTTGCAAGATCCTTACCTTTTTCTAGACCTTCTCCATCATCACCTCCCTTGGATATATTTTGGTGTAGACTCAAAACTAAGTTTGACCTTTGCAAATTAGTTGGAAGAGAAGAACTTCCTTGTGCTCCACCTCTATCTTTTGAAGTATTACCTTTATGTGAAGGTCTAGTTGTTGTAGCCTCAATCCTCTTACTTTTAACCCATTCGAGTGTCCTTCAAACCACATAGGCTGATCTTTGCTAGATACTTCTTATCTCTGAAAGTGACCAATTAATGGGTGGATGAGGAAGAAGTTGAATCCTCTCAAAATAAAAAGCATCAATCAAACCAGATTCATCATCCTTAATGCCATTCACATTTATTTAAATTTTGCAATCAACTATTTGCTTGACAGAAAACCTCATCCAATCCCTTTTTCATACCTCAAAATCATCTTCACAATCTTGCCAGAAATCTTCTATATTAGGAAAATGCTCAAATCCAGCACCAAGTTCCAACTCTCCTACAACATACCCTTTCCTATCAAAAGGAAACCTCATATCATAAGGGTACAAGTGAATTTTTTCTATGGACCTCTTGATGCTTTGAGCATCTGAGTTTCTCTCATAGTTGTAATAACCAACTCCAATGGGAAAACAAATAACGCTTTTTCTTTTATTCTCACAAATTTTGTTGACCTGTGCAATTTTCCTACAAACCTCAATGAGGATCAACTTATCTTCAACAAACCTCAACAACATGAGAGGGCAGCCATCATAACCTCCTTTTTGGATGTATGTGAACTTCAGAAACTATATGAAGTAACTACCATACTTTTGTACTAGTACTGCTACTTCTGGAGATATTCTGAGTCCAATGCTACCATGTACTTCTCTTATTGTCAACATAGTAAAGGCATCATTAACCAACTTAAAGTGATGATAGCTTTCCTCTAACTGTAGCTGTAGATGATAATTATAAATCTGATTTGCATCCTCATAAATTCAACCTTGGCCATTTCTTCATCCTAGCAATGGCATAAAATAGATATGATGTCATATAGAAATTATAATTCTTTCTCAATTTGAGTAGCTGATCACAAAAATTATTACTAATAATATCATCCCAATTAATAAATGGTATGCCTTCACAGATGATATTGATGAACAAAAACATCCATCCCTCCAAGTCATTTGAATCCTCATTTCCTGTGACTCGATTCAAGAAAATAACCATGTTTTCTATATCCTCCATCAATAGAGACCTGTGTATTATCTTACACAGACCTGTGTAATATAATCCCAATTAATAAATGGTATGCGTTCATAGATGATATTGATGAACAAAAACATCCATCCCTCCAAGTCATTTGAATCCTCATTTCCTGTGACTTGATTCAAGAAAATAACCATGTTTTCCATATCCTCCATCAATAGAGACCTGTGTATTATCTTAGGAAGTTGTGATTTCCCTCTTCTTAGTTTTGCCAACCATTTTCTATCTATATTATTCAAATAGTGGGCTTCATTATTGATAAAATAACTATCTGCATACTCTCTATCCAGCTCTATGAATCGGTCTCTCAAAGGCAATCTGAGTACTATGGTAATAGATATTGGATCAAATTTAGCCTCCACATTACCTTCTACTGTCCTAATTTCCTTTGTCTCTGGATTACATGATTTCATGCATTCCAAAACTAATTTCGGGCATTGAACTGATGTGGGGTGCCCTTGCCACATGTGCCAATCCACTATCTAGCAACCTTTGAGATGTCAAAGTTTTCTCTTTCTTTTCTATTGATTTCCAAAAATCTGAAAGATTCACATTTCCCAATTTTGTATCACCAATGTCTAGAATCATGCATTTGAGAATAGGTGCATAATCGGAGCTATGAAACTTATACTTCATTATGATTAGAGAATAATCACCAAGTCATCCCTATTTTCATGATGTCTGTAACTAACTGTAACTAACTACAATGCTTACTTTAGCTTGCCAACATAACACATATCTCATCTAATAAAATCTTTCAATCATTCATTTTGATAAATGTCCATACATTATTTAGGGCTTCCATATTTATATGATCATTAAGTGTGATTTGGTTTTCCACTTATGAATTCCTTTTGCTTTGGTTGTTGCTCATACTTTGTTTAAAGTTTTTCTGCTTCAGCACTGGCACAAAAATGACAGCGCAGTTGCAATTTGGTTTTATATTTGCTACTTATATTTGTTTGAAAGCTTTGAAACATTTTTCATCAATATATCGCTCATCCTTCTATCACTGCATCATATGAGATGACATCTCTTTGAAGTATTCAGTCAAACCATTAACATGCATCGTTTATGCCCCCCCTGCATTATACATGAAGCATTATGTCAGACAATACGCGATAATTCACTAGATAGCCTCTATGTCATACTCACCTGGCCGTGACATCAAGGCCCCTCTTCCTTCACATGATGTTTGTCAAGAGGTTGACTAAAGAAACTATAAAATTTTAGAGAGAGACCACTCGACCGATAGGCAAGCTCTTAAGCCTCAATAGTCAGAGAGATATTGCGAATGACTGAAAGCGGGGTAAGGCAAACTAGAGACTCAACTGAGCCTACAAAAGAATATTGGCCAGCAAGCATAGCGAGGCTCCATTCACGGCATACCATGGGATACCATTTATTTGGAAACATTTTGTCAAACAGTTATTGTGTGTTGTCTATGACCCCACGTTTTGCATTAAGCATTCCATCAAACAACTCGTGTGCATGCACATCCCGCATCATGTCAAACAGATTAGAGAGATTGCCAAAGACTCCACATTTTGCATGCATTTCAATATTTTCAACTATAAGATCTGACAAAAAAAATCTCTCCCACTATGCTTTGATGGATCTTCGTATACTATCTTAAAATTTCCCATATCGGCATGGCTGGGTGCCGACAAAGGTGGGAGAATTTCGGCTTACACCTGCCATTTACATTTTCTTGAGCATCTCTAAAGCCTTTTCACCACATCCAATTTTCATATTCTTGTAATGATGGCATTCCAATGAGACCACGTTCTCTCAAGGCAGAGTGTCAATGAGTTCACATTTTGTACGCATGTTTAGCAAGACCTTCCCAAACATAATATCTGACAGGAATCTCCATCTAATACGTTTTGATGGATGCCCAAAATTTGTTCTAAAGCTACCATATTTGGCATAGATGCAGAAGAATATTAGCAAAGCTTATAGAACTTAGCACTATACGTGCCATTGAAGTTTCTTGAAAGTTTGTAAAGCCTTTCCAACAAATTTATTTTTCATATGTCCTTCAATCGGGTATTTTATGAGATAACATCTATTTGAGGTGGTCTGTTAAAAGCTTGTGTGCTCCATTAATTCAAAAATTTTGAGAGCTTCGTCGCAAACTTCATTTCGTGCACATTTTGCAAAGATGACGTCTCTTTGAACCATTCGGTCAATCTTTAACATTGTAGAATTTGGCTTTAACCATGTGGGTTATATTTGCTTAAAAGATTAAAGATGCTCGCAAACATTGTTGAATTAGATTTTACACCTGCAAAATATATCCATTTGAAGTTTCTCTTGCATTTTCAACAAATTTATCTCATTCATATCCCACTATCACTACATTAACAATGCAATCTTTTCCACAAATTGGATTTGTTCAAGTTTTTCCAATGTGTGTTCCGAGGTGCTTTGTCTACAATGGCACTCTATCACTTTGATCCAAACCTTCCATTTCTGTGCAAAATCTTCCAAAGCCCTTCCAACAAATCCGTTCCTACATAACCTACAAAAATATTGAGCGTTCCTGAAGACTCCATCTTTCTAGCATTTTGAAAGTTTCTTGAAAAATAGTTATGAATTTCTCAACTTAAGCTTTTTGAGCAAGGGAGGTTAGAAAGTTAGGATTTGTGAGAAAGTGAGCATAATAGGTTAGGATTTCTCACTTTTGAGAATTTTTAGCCTATTATAGTTAGGATTTTGACTTTTCAAAGGGATAGCTTAGGCTTGCTCACTTTTTGAGTATTTTTAACCTATTAAGGTTAGATTTTTGAAATTTTTGAGCAATTAAGGGCTTTCAGTGAAAGATCACTTGCCATTATTCCATCCGAACCTACATAAGGATTTTTTATTTCTCTTTCTCTTCAAAGAGCTCAAAATGGGAAATATATTGAAAACAATTTAAAATATTTGAATTATTTTTAAAATAATAATTCAAATATTTCCCATTAGACTTTAATGCCTTGATTTAGGAAATATGACCAAAAATTTCAATTGGTAAGGATTTAGGTTCCACAATTCAACAAATGCCTTCAAGGTAGGAGGATGAGCATATACCATCATTTATTCCTCATGACGATACATCAGGTGTTGGATTTTAATTGATTTAAAGAGAGGGACATCAAAATTTGAAAGTTTAAAATATGGAAAACTATGAACTGGGTTCAAGCAAAAAATTGGTCATATGACACAAAATGATGCTTAGGACATGTTCGCAAAGTGATTTTCCTCAATTATTTGTAATTTTAAAAATTCATCTATTTTTCACATTTTGACTGACATATTTATGATTGATGACAATGTAGGTTAAGAACGACAACCTTGGATCACATGCTCACTCATTTCACAGAGATACTATTGGCCATTTGGAGAAATTAATTATGTGTTGCATTGATATTTTGTCATTGATGTCAACACTAGCTGTTTGGATGCTTTACCGGCACCCTTCTGGTCTCGGTAGGTTGAGTGGTTTCTGGTTGGTTTGGATCTAGCATGATCTAGTATGGTTTGGTTATGGAATTGTCTTATTCATGATACTTATGTTCATATTCAATAAGTTTGTATTGGTCTAGTGATCGGATGCTATCGTGCTTGCTTGGAAGCTTGGCTTGTGGTACTGACAAGGGTTTCACCGGCAGAGCTTTTGATGAAGATCTTTGATGATATGCATAAGTGGTGTTGGTGCATCTTTCGGTGGAGTTTCAGGATGCTGATGGTGATCTTATTCAAGACTTTATGGATTTAAATTATTGCTTTAGCGTGTGGACCTATATTGGGGCCCGGTTGATCTAGGTTATGGACCGACTTAATGTAACGTGTGGATTGGACTTATCGATACATTTCCAGGATGTCTTATGTGTTGGATATTATTTACTTGGTCTAAGGTCGACATGTTTTGTAATTATTTAATTGGTTTATTGTCTGGTGGCCAATGATTTTTTATGGTCGAGGGTTTGCATATATGTTGTAAGATCTCACTATAGATCATTATAGTTATGGTAAAGTGATGTAATGTGTGAATAATGTAATATCATTCAGGAAGAGGATTTGGTCGACCATTGAAGATTGAATTGGGCTTATGTAAGAGGATTTAGTTCTACGGTATTGAGCTTAACCGAAACTGTACTTAGGCATAGGAGATGCTATCTTTACAGTTCATTCCTTCTTTCAGATTGTAGTCTGGATTTATATGTAGTCAATGAGACTCCTTTTGTGATGAGTAGTGCACTCTAGGCTATTGGCCTTCCTGCAAGTGCAGGCCCCTCAATTATAATTCATATAGTTACAGCAGAAGTATTATCTGACTGTGGGTAGGCTTCCCACCATGGTTTTTCCCTTTACCGGGTTTTGCACGTATAAATCTTGGTGTCATGTGGATGACATTTATTCTGTGATTATTTTTTATGCTTAATTGGTTTAACTACTATTCTGGTATTTGGTTTAAGAATTCTAGTATTAATGTTTTGGGTTTTGGTATTAAATTTTTAATTGCTAAATGTTCTAGTAATCTATGACAATTGATTCACCCCCCCCCCCTCTCTTAGTTGTCTTCCAGTTATTTGAACTATCTAACAATTGGTATCAGAGCTTTGGTCCTCTTTGCAGAAAGCTTAACCACTTGAGGAAGATCCTATGGCAACTAAAAGTTCAAGTTCATCCAGTTCTTCTAGAAGGTATCTTTTGGAGAGATATCCCTAGGCTTGATGGAATAAATTAAACAGTATGGAAGATTCAGATGGAGGCTCATCTGAGATGTCTTATCAAGGAAATTTGGGAGATCACACAGAATGGTGTTGCACCTCATAATCCAGCATCTGGCAAACCTGGATAAGGAGCTTGAGAATGATTATAGAGAAAGAGAAGCCCTCTTGTGTGCACTTTCTGATCAGTAAATAATGGGATTGATTGACAAATCATTTGGAAAGGCTATATGGGATAAGTTGGAGACTCTTCATGAAGATTGCTAAACTTGATGGTTACTGGGTGAGATATGAAAATATGAAGATGGAAGAAGATGAAAGGATTACTGTATTCATGGAAAGGGTAAATGAGGTTGTTATAGGAATTCAATTTTGTGGTGGAACTCTGAGTGAAGATGAAATTGTTTCTAAAGTTTTGAGAGTCCTACCACCAGCTTACAAGAAGAAGGCTACTTCTATTAATGAGTTCAAAACAATGGCTAATACATATGTCAACAGAGATAGTTTGGTTGAAAAATTATCTACTTTTGAACTTGAAGAATTCGGACCTTCTGGAGCTGTGAAGACTGAACCTTCTTTTCATGCATCTGCATTAGCAACCAGTAAGAAAGATTGGAAATCTTTGTATGCAAAGGAATTTGATGATATGAAGAAATAAGATGAAGAATTTGAGCAACTTGAGGCACTGTTTGCTAGAAGAGTACCTAAAGGACCGGTAGGAAGTAAGTATGAAGGAAAAGTGCCTTTTAAATGTTTTGCATGTAATAATATTGATAATTTTATATCTAGATGTCCTGAAAGAAATTCAAGATTTGAAGAAAGAGTTACAAGATATTTTAAGCCTAACCCTAGATATCAGAACAAGTATAAGTATAGGAAAAATAGAGACAAGTCATGCTACATAGCGGATGAGGAAGGTATTACTGATTCTAATGATGAACAGGCATAAGACTCTACTAATGGTTCCGACAATGAGAAGGAATGGGTGTTCCTGGCTATCAAGGAAGATGTTCCGGCACTCCAAAAGAGAATGTACCTTAAGAGAAGGCACTTGCTAATAAAATTGAAGACAAGGATGAATGGGTAATTGACAGTGGTTGTTCACATCATATGACTAGAGATAAAGGGACATTTCTATCTTTGCAAGAATTTGATGGCGGTCTGGTTAGATTTGGAGATGAAAAAGCATGTATGATCAAAGGAAAAGGAACTATATCATTGGATGGTAAGAACAATGTTGACAATGTTTATTATGTTGAAGGTTTAAGGCATAATATTTTGAGGGTGGGACAATTGGTGGATAAGGGATTTCAATTACAGTTCGAGGATGGAAAATGCAAAATCATTAATAGATCTAGTTAGGAGATTGCAACCAATACACAGACAAAAGGTAATATATTTCATTTGAATTCTGGTTAGAATACATGTTTGATTGCAAAAATTGATGAGATTTGGCTATGGTATACAAGGCTATGTCATGTGAATTTTAATTGCATTATGAAGATCAGTTCAACTAAGGCAGTTAGAGATATACCTAAGATTGTGAAGTCGTATAATCTAGTATGTAAAGAATGCCAAATGGGGAAACATGTCAAAACCTCTTTTAGGAGTTTACAAGATAAATCTAATGATGTTCTTGATCTTATTCATACTGATTTGTGTGGCCCTACTAGAGTTAAAAAATTTCAAGGAGATAGATATTTCATGCTAATCATTGATGATTATTCTAGAATGATGTGGGTTACTTTTCTAAGGAAAAAATATGAAGAATTTGAAAAATTTAAAATCTTTAAGGCTAAAGTGGAAACTGGGAAAGGATTGAAGATTAAATGTTTGAGGTTAGATCATGATGGAGAAATCACATCTGGTGAGTTTAATAACTTTTGTCAAAAGCATGGTATAAGAAGACAATTTTCTACTCCCTTGGCACCTCAATAGAATGGAGTTGTGGAAAGGAAGAACATAACTATCTTGGATTCTTCTAGAAAAATGATGATGGAAGCTAGTCTACCTCATATCTACTTGAGAGAAGCAATGAGAACAATGGTTTACATAGTCAATAGAGTACATATCAAAGGAGAAAATGGTAAGACACATTATGAATTATGATTTGGTAATACACCTACAATTAAGTATCTCTAAATCTTTGGTAGTAAATGTTATATTAGGAGAGATGATATCATTGAAAAATTTGATCTTAGATGTGATGAAGGTATATTTCTTGGTTATTCTAATGAAAGAAAGGCATATAGATGTTATAACAAGAGATTACATAGAATTGTGGAAAGTGCTAATGTCAAAGTGGATGAGCTGAATATAGGTCAAATCAGAGTTTATGAGAAGGAACCGGTAGTGGAAATGATTATATCTTAACCGGTAGCACCTTTACTAGAACAGAGTGTTGAACCAGTTACTCCGGCCGTATCACTTTTTTTTTGCATTAACTGAAGAACCGGGAAGATGAACAGAGAGTCAGAAGACTCCTAGGTATGTGAGATTGAATCATTTAGTAGATCAAATTATTGGGGATAAGAACAATGGAGTAATGACAAGAAGAAGACTGACAACTAATGAGGTATGTTTAATTTCTCAAGTTAAACTAGTATCAGTAATTGAGGCATGTAAAGATGAATATTGGTTGAAAGCTATGGAAGAAGAATTAGATCAAATTGAGAAAAATAACACATGGACTTTGGTTCCTGGGCCTAAAAATAAGAATGTTATTGGAGCTAAATGGGTTTTTAGGAATAAATTAAATGAAGATGGTCAAGTTGTGAGGAATAAGGCTAGATTAATTTGTAAATGATATTCTCAAAAGGAAGGAATTTATTATGAAGAAACTTTTGCACATGTAGCTAGGATTGAAGCTGTAAGATTATTTCTTACCTGTGTTGCCCACAAAAACTACAAAGTTTATCAGATGGGATCATAAGTGTGCATTTTTGAATGGGGATCTTGATGAGGAAGTTTATATTGAACAACCTGATGGTTTTTCATTATCAGATGATACACACATGGTTTGCAAGTTAAGGAAATATTTATATGGATTGAAACAAGCACCTAGAGCTTGGTATGCAAGGTTGGATAAATATCTTTTGAAGCTTGGATTCACTAAAGGTAATGTTGATAGTAATTTATATTATAAGATCATTGATGATGATATACTGATTATTGAAGTATTTATTGATGGTATTATTTTTGGAGGTGAAGATAAGTTGTGTAAGGAATTGGCTAACAATATGAAGAATGAATTTGAGATGTCTATGATTGGGGAAATGAAATTTTTCTTAGGTTTGCAAATTACTCAAAATGATAAAGGTATTTTCATCTGTCAAACTAAGTATGCTAGGGAATTCTTGAAGAAATTTGGTATGGCAGATTCTAAACCGGTAAGTACTCCTATGATTACAAGTGAGAAATTGACAAGAAAAGATGTTTATGCACTGGTAAATCCTACAAGATGCAAATATATGATCAGAGGTCTGCTTTATTTAAATTAGACTAGGCTTGCCATAATGAATGTTGTTTGTATTGTATCAAGTTTTTAGATTGATCCTAGAGAAAATCATGAGAGTGTGGGGAAGAGGATTTTTCAGGTATCTGCGGGGAACAACTAAATATGGTCTGTGGTACCCTAAGGATGATGACTTTACATTATGTACATATACATATGCAAATTGGGCTGGAGATGTTGATAATCGAAAAAGTACTTCCGATTGAGCTTTCTTTCTTGGAAAGAAGTTGGTTTCATGGATCAGAAAGAAACAATAATGTACCTCTTTATCTACTGCTAAAGCTGAGTATGTTATTATTGCTACTAACTATACATATGTTTTATGGATGAAGCAAATGTTGAAGGATATCAAAGTGCATTGCACTAGACCGGTAGTTATTCTCTGTGATAACTCTGTTGCTATTGACATATCAAAGAATCCAATATTTCACTATGAGACAAAGCACATATCTATTAAGTATAACTTTTTAAAGGAAAAGGTGGAAGAAAATGAAGATAGACTGGTTTATGTGAACACTAAAGAGAAAATTGAAGATATCTTCACTAAACCTTTGCCTAAATAACCATTTGAATACTTCAGAGATAGATTAGGAGTTTATGCCCCTCCGGTAGAGACTTTATTGATGCAGTTTGGCATCAGTTCGGTGTGCATTATCAGAGATACTTTTCATTCTGGCACTGATGTGGGGATGCTACTACTCAAGGGGAGTAATCATCTTTGTGATTCAGTAGTTTATGTTTTTACTTTGATATTTTTGTCAGATTTCTACTATTGATGTCAAAGGGGGAGAGATATTGATGTGAAAAAGAAAAACTTAAAGACTTGTATACATTAGGGGGAGAGATATTGATGTGAAAAAGAAAAACTTAAGGAGTTGTATATATTAGGGGGAGAGATATATGTATAATTCAAAGCTTTACAGAAATATCATTCATAGGGGGATTTTGGTCTTTGTTTCAGAACTTCATTGCTATATCTTTGAGTGGCCAGAGATTGTTGGGTGTCTTCTATTAGGCGAGGCTTGTTTGGCATTTCTTGGTACTTTGATGTTTTTCACATCTAGTGTTGCCATCAATGCCAAAGGGGGAGATTGTTGGCCATTTAGAGAAATTGATTGTGTTGTATTGATGTTTTGTCATTGATGTCAACACTAGCTATTTGGATGCTTTACTGACACCCTTCTGGTCCTGGTAGGTTGAGTGGTTTTTGTTTAGTTTGGATCCAACATGATCCAGTATGCTCCGGTATGGTTTGGTTATGGAATTGGCTTATTCATGATACTCATGTTCATATTCAGTAAGTTGGTTTTGGTCTGGTGATTGGATGCTATCATGCTTGCTTGGAAGATTGGCTTGTGGTACTAGCAAGGGTTTCACTGGCAGATCTTTTGATGAAGATCTTTGATGATATGCATAAGTTGTGTTGGTGCAACTTCTGGTTGAGTTTCAGGATGCTAATGGTGATCTTTTTCAAGACTTGGCAGATTTGGATTATTTCTTTAGTGTGTGGACCTATATTGGGTCTTGGTTGACCTAGGTTATGGATTGGCTTAATGTAATGTGTGGATTGGACTTCTCGATACATTTTTCAGGATGTCTTATGTGTTGGATATTATTTACTTCGTCTAAGGCTGACATTTTTTGTAATTATGTAATTGATTTATTGTCTGGTAGCTAACCTAATTGTTTATGGTCGATGGTTTGTATATATGTTGTAAGATCTCATTGTAAATCATTATGGTAAAGGGATGTAATGTGCAAATAATTTAATATCATTCAAACAGAGGATTTGGTCGATGATTGGAGATCGAATTGGGCTTATGTAAGAGGATTTATTCCTCTAGTATTGAGCTTAACCAAAACTGTACTCAAACATAGGAGATGCTATCTTCATAGTTCATTCCTTCTTCTGGATTGTAGTTTGGATTTCAATGTAGTCAGTGAGACTCCTTTTGTGATGAGTAGTGCTCTAGGCTGTTGACCTTCTTGCAAGTGTAGGCCCCTCAATTGTAATTGACATACTTACTGCATAAGTATTATCTAATTGTGGCTAGGCTTCCCACCATTGTTTTTCCCTTAAACGAGTTTTCCACATATAAATCATGGTGTCACATGGATAGTATTTATTCTATGATTATTGTTTATGCTTAATTGGTTTAACTGCTATTCCGGTATTTGGTTTAAGCATTCCAGTATTAAAGTTTTAATTGCTAAATTTTCCTATAATCTATGACAATCGATTCACCGCGCCCCCCCCCACCCTCTTAGTTGTCTTCCAATTATTTGAACTGTCTAACAAATACATATTGGGCCTTCATTCAACATTGGGACCAGTTTCAAGTTCAAATTTTGGGTATGTCAAATATGGGGCCACAAAGAGGTTACTAATTGATATGTGAAGAGAGATGAGATGAAGTAATGATGATATTCTAAGGTTTGTAGAGGGTTTTACAAAGAGATTGGGATTTTATGAGTAGAGTTATAAATAATTTTTATGATGAGAAGATAAAAGGGTAAAGGATTAGTATAATAGAGTAAAATATATATGTATTATAATGTATTTATTTTTTGTTATATAATTTTGTAGATTGTTTTGTACATTTGACAATTTTTTATTTTTTTTGTAGGCATATTTTATGTTGACATGATTGTATGAGCCATGAGATTATTGTATAATAAATTACTTATATTTTCTAAGCATATTTACCTAATTCGAAGATGAGGTAATGAGACGTGAGTAGATATATGAAATCTTTTTATCCAAACTATTTACAATTTAGGATATTTGTGCAATCAAACTAGTTACATGTATGTGTTCTAAATACTCTAATTAATTTTTCTGTGTTTTTTAACTTTATTAATTGTTGAGATTAATTGAGTGATTTTATAAATGTTAAAATTCATGTGAAAGTTAAAGAGGACCAATCGATTTAAAATGGCAATTTTAAAATTGCTAAAAATTATCTTTTGTTATTAGCAGAATATGGATAGTAGCAACCATCTAACCCTTTGCGGTAGTTATAGTAGGATGCATGTTATTAAAATTGGATTATGATCACAAATGTGAAGGTTTTAGAAGTTAAGTTTTTCAAAATATTACCTACTAAGATTAACAAGTGGATCTAATTCATTATAGCTACCATTACACAAACATTCATTTTTTAACATATCTTCAATCTCATGGTATGGACTAATTGTTATGATCTAATAATATAGAAGTATTGATTGATTAGGATTTGAATCTGAATATATATATTTTTTTTTCAAATACCAGATGGAGTCTTATGTTCTCTCAATATTTATTAGATTTGGTTTACTTTAAATATAAATGTTGTTAGGGGTAGACTAGATGGTCAAGATATTACAGATTATCGATGATAGTTACGAGTTTTGTTTCCTAGGATTTACCTCACCATGGATGCAAGGAAACTCATATGAAAAGAGTTTATATTGATGCATTTTAGTAGTTCACTTTGTAGATCCCACTAAATATAAATTCCTAAATAAAAGGTAAAAGAAAAATGATAGGATATATAGTGAGGAGAATTGGAGAGGAGGGAGGTTCTACACATGAGGAGGTAGTAAAGAACAACTATGCAAAGTCATTTAAAGAAATGATATCCAACATGAATAATTTTTTTTTGAAGTAAAGGAAATCATGAAATGCATTGTTCTTTAAATGTGGTTCTTTGTATCATTTATGAACAAATGGAAGTTAATTGAAAAGATTCTACATAGTGATGCAAAAAAGATGTTGTGTAACCAACAAGGATATCGCTATGCAATAGAGACAATGGCCTAATGTGACATGCTTAATTGTTATTTATTGAATAAATTAAAGAGAACAAAACAATTATCTTATGATTAATTTATATTATAAATAAAATAAAATTGTCATACTAGGGCCACTCTATCTATTGGATGGCCATTTCCTAACCAACAATGTTTCAGTAACATGCTAAAATATCACAGAATGTAGAGGTACTATGATACCACTATAATTACGGTGTCGTAGACAAGATTTTAATTATTAAAATAAATTTCTTCAGTTCAATTTTGTTATATATATACACATACATACATACATATATATATATATATACATGTGTATATATGTATATATATATATATATACATGTGTATATATGTATATATATATACATGTGTATATATGTATATCTATATATATACATATACATATACATATATGCATATACATATACATATACATATATGCATATACATATACATATACATATATATACATACATATGCATATACATATACATATACATATATATACATATAGTATGTATATGCATGTATGTATATGTACATATATATATATATATGTGTGTGTGTGTGTGTGTGTATGTATATGTACACATATACATATACATATACATATATATATATACATACATACATACATATATATATATATACATACATATATATATATATATATATATATGTATGTGTATATATATATATATATATATATGTATGTATATATATATACATGTATATGTATGTATATATGTATATGTACATATATATACATACATACATATATATGTATATATATATATATATATATAGAGAGAGAGAGAGAGAGAGAGAGAGAGAGACTATTGCTATTATGTTCCCTTTTCCTACCAACAAGAATGCTTCCTTTCTATATGAGCACCATCATGGTCATAGCCATAGTGTTTGACCATTGCGTGGTTCTCTCAAATCTCGTGGATTTCCCAAATGATGGCATAGTGTTTGGTTCACTCTATCATGTGGCCAATCTTCCACATCTCAATGTGATCATGACTACAATCTAATAAATGGTTGTGGCAATGGTCATGACCATGATCTTACTCCCCATCTTGCTAAATAGGCGTAGATGCATATAATTCTAATCAATTTTTTAGTTTATAGAGTTTTATATTGAATTTTAGGGTTGCAATTCCATTTCAACCATCTTTAATATATATTATTGTATTTTTTTCTTTTTAGATGATTTAAGATAGAATTGTATTATTTATCATAAGAGAGAGTAGAGAAAAAAGTGGGGATCATTGTAGACATGCTATTACAATATGACACTTAGATTTGAAAATCTCACTAAAATAAAAGTACAAAAATAAAATGGTCTTATTTACTCAATTTCAAAATTAAAATTGAGAAAATGAGGATAGAGTCAATTCAAGAATTGCTATGTAGGTTTCATGAAGAAATAAAAATATGTTTTGATTAAAGTGAAATAAGCCAAAGCCTTCTGCATATCTACTCAAAAGAAACTACCTAGGGCACATGGGGGGTGCACACCTAGCCAAAAGCTAAAGGCAAAACATGCAAAAAAAATAGAAATCAATCAGAATAGAACCACAACATAGAGAGATAGTAAAATAATTAAACAACCAACCACCCACACAAACACAAAGGAATAGCATGCCAAGTGGGGGCATTATCATCTTTACATTCATGGCATAACACTTTAACTTTATTAGCAAATGATAGTTTTTTGTTTGAATCTTTCCCTAAGGACACAACCATAGTTTTCGAAATAGCCTTAACAGTTAAGGTAAGGGATTTTGATTTTGTAGAAGGAGATACTAGATGTTTCTTCCTCTTCACCCTCTTTCTTTCAATCTCCTTCTCAATGGCATCTAGAGAGGAAAACTTATTCATCTCTATTTCTTTTCTTAGAGCAGTCACTTCCTCAAATTTCCTTTTTAGGGCCTTGTGTTTTAACCTTCAACTCACCCATGTCTTTCCTCTCATCCCTTATATTGATCTTTGCATTAATTTCTTTAATTTTTTCCTCCACTATCTCCCAATTTTCTTGTTTCCCTACCATGTTTTTGGCTACCTTCTAAACCCTCGTGTCTATTTTTTCCATGGCCCAACTATCACCACAAGCCTTCACCTCAACCACCACCTTCAACTTGTTGATCTTCTTCTTGGCTACATTCAGTTGGGAGAGGAACTAATGAACGATCACATCCTATCTATTGACAACCTCAACCATCCCATTAACTTTATCTACTAGAGAAGGGGAATCTATCTTTAGATCAAAAACACCATGGACCAAGGGAGGGGAGCCTAAAGCGGGTGTGAAGGGGGCTTTCTACAAAAAAATAACTAGAAACCAATTTGAACCTATAGATGAGGAAGAATTTGAATCCTTGGAAGGGAGATCGGGGGGATTCTACTATTTGGCAACACAAAGATAATTAAACTGGGTTGGGATTTCTTTACTCTTACATGAGGAGACCAAATTAGCATTAATATTAGTAATAGGGATACCCAAAGCTCCACCACAAAAATAAAATTGTAAATTTGGCTAGGGGAGATCAATGGGCTCCTAGTCGATAGCGTCAAAGTTAGATGGAACTTATAAATCCTCATAATTAAATCTTGGTGAAGAGGGAGAGTATTCTTTGCTTTAGCAGAAACATCCAACTAAGTTAAATAGGAGAAAAAACAGAATGAGAAAATAATTTTAAAACCATACCTGAGATGGTTCAGCATGGGGAAGAGTTGGCTATGTAAGTGTTTGAACCTCTCATCCAACATGAAATACTTAATGAGAATAAGTGCCACATCTTTTAAAACCCCAAGGAGATCCTCTTTGTTGTAGCCACTTTGAAGCCTCGACACCTTCACCCAATTTAAAGAACCTCTTTAAATCATCCTTGTAATTCCCCTTAGGCTTTTTGGGGAAGTTCACTCCATCCAAGTATAGACCAGTAACATTGGAAATAGTCTCCGTAGAAAGTGTAAAGACCATGCCCCTAATTTTAGCTTCACCTTTCTCACAAGATCGAGCAAATTGCTCAAAGAGAGTTGGGTCATAACCTTGCATCCCTTCCACATAGTCCACAAGATTTCCATTCACCATCTTCAGCCATACCTTTCCATTGTTCTTGAAGTCATCAAAATTGTCTTTTTTCATCTAGATTCGATCTACACCCATTGCAAGATCATTCATAGAGAAACTAGTGGCTTAAACTAGAGAGAGGGAAGGAGCTAATCTTCATAGAACTCTAAAGAAAGGAAACATATAAATCTATAGATTTATTATTGATTGCAATGCTTAAGTGAATGGTTAAGACAACATTGGTGTGGGTATCTAAAAATTGAAAAAATATTAATTACCTATAACCTAAACACCTTCTCTATAATTGATTGAATAAATCCATATTTATCTAATTAGTTATCTAAATATTCAAACAATATGTTATTATTTAACTATTTAATATAATGAATTTTCACTGGTACCATGTTTCTAGCTTCAAACTAATTATTGTGGTCCTATTGCCTACCTTAGAAAACTAAATTTAAATATTTATTGGTCGCATTTCCCCCATACTCATTACCAAAATTAAATAATTATATCTTTTTAATTAATTTCAAATTTCCTCTAGTATCTATTAAGTGGTCTAAAATTTAAATTATTCCTCCTCAATCCCCCACTTTCACATGCCAGATAGTAGTCAACCATTTTCAAATCAAGCACACTCCTCCAAGGTGTACAAACATATGGTCTTTATACACAAGAGTGTGTGCCTTTATACCTATGATATGCAACTTTTTATGTCACGTGGATCAAGTACTTTCCCATCTCTTAAACGTTCTCTCAAGTACCCTTTCCATCTTGACCATCCACCTTTTCCAAAGTGATAAAATCCAACATATACTTTTATTTATTCTTGAATTCCTCACTAGGGTCAGTGCAAGAAGCTGAGTCCACTTTTTGGCCAAAAAGTGGAAGTGTTTTCCCTGATTTTCAGATTTTGTCTCATTTGAGCTTAAATTTTGAAACACTTGGAGATTGAATCTTGGAAAAAGTCTAAAATATAAAAGATAGCCCTCTGAGTCTTATTTCCAAATATGTAATTTATTTTAATACCCACATAATAAAAAATAATGTTTGGAATGGAGTTCTAAAAACTATGTTTTAAAATGTCTGTTTCAGGACCATACCATGCATGTGTACGACCAACACTTTTTGACATAATTAAAAAGAATTTCTCAAACCGTTTTGGGAAATGGTTTGTAACTCACTGAAGATTGATGAGCATATTTTTCTGTATTTATTTTTTAAATATTTTATTTTTAATTATTTTTTTAATGACCGTAATTATGTTTTTAAAAATTTGACGTGTACGGCCCACATAATTTGACGTAAACTTAACATTTTTAAAATGTTTTTTTTAAAATAGAATTTTTTTTTGTGTAGATTGATGACATAATTTTTTTTCAAAATTCATTAAAATAAAAAAGTTATTAAAGTAACAAAATTAGTTAATATTTCAAGTTTATGGACCCAATTTAGTATAAATTAAATGAAAAATAGTTAAAATAATTAATTTTTAAATAAATTTTCATATTTAGAATCTATACAGTATAATCTAAAATGGGTTTTAATTTCGTATAAAAATTCTCTAATTACAAGCACGTAAATTATTTCAGAAGATCATATTTGTACTTTCATTCATCGAGATTTGAATTTGCAGGTCCATGTCTTAGGTGTGGCCATCCCAGGTCTATCCTGGGCCTAATTCTGAGCCAAGTGGTGGGTTGTGGAATCAAATTCCACAGAATGGGCCCCCATTTTCAAACAAGGGTGACTTGTGGAAAAAAAGGAAAAATACAATTTAGAAACGGGGGCCAGTTTTTTAGAAATGGGCCCCTGTTTTTAAAAATAGGCCCCCATTTCTAAAAAGCGGGCCCCCATTTTACAAAAAATTGGGGGCCCATTTATTTTTGCTTCGGGCCCTCATTACCTTTCGGTTCGGGAGCTCGAAGCATAAACGGGCCCCCGTTTATAAGGGCGTGTTTTCCAATGCATGAACTTCCGTGAATTTGTGACTCATTACCTTGCACTTGCCCACTATAAATCAATCATGTGAGAACAATTGTCCTCCTCTCATCCTCTTAAGGGTCTCGTACAATTTAAGTCATTGATCTTGATTTTTTATCAAGTCCTTGAGCCAAAAAATTGAACCGATCTTAAGATTTTTTATCTTATGCTTTTATATAAAGTTGTGATATAGGAGAGAGAACATACATACCATTAAATCCATTATTCTTGAGCATAAGAACCTTACTATGGTACAATAAGGGTTAGTTTAGTGATATATAAATATTTTTTATCAATATTTACCAACCCTTGTGCTTTATTTGTGGTGTGCATTTATTTTGGGTAGAATAGGTCATATTAGTCATCTTATTCTTATATGTTTAATTTAAAGTACACTTTATGGGTATGATAGCCAACTCTAGTTAAGAGTTACCTAATTCAATCACGATGCATTCAATTCAGAAAGTAATAAATATTTATCCTATTTTCATTGACATAAACTAACCTTCAATGATTTTATTAGTTGATATTTAGAAAAAAGTACCATGTACACACATTATGGACTTGCAAGAGGAATTAATAAAGTCATAGATGTTCTAGTGACAAGTATATCTCTAAGTTATTTTATTTAAAAGAATAAAAGATGTTATAAAAATTTAGATGAAATACTACTAATATAGATTACGAGTCAACAAAAAAGTTAACAAAATTTAACAAACTAATAAGCTAATTTTTAAAAGTGGATTAAAATAACTCATACATAATTGTTTACTATTTTATAGTATTCTATTTATTCAAATAATTTATTTCAATGATCAAATAGTCAATAAATTTATTACACCTCATCCACACCAAAATGATCAGTAGTTGGCTTTTACTTACCAATTAGTGAGTACGATGAAATTGAGCACTACGTTTGAATTTGATATTATGTTTGACAACAAGTTTGATGTAAATAAAATTATTCGCTTCAAAATAGGTAGTAATGTTTAATACAAGATGAAGGAATGTCCTAGACTAAATAGCCTTTAATGGGTGTAAAGAGATCTACAAAGGTCTTCCAAATTTAATTAAAAAATAGTATGTATAAGAGATAGAGATCTAATCACGACCCATTCTTTGATGCTATTAAATAAAATAAATTTTTGGCTACATATTTGGAGAAAGATAAGACTAAGGATGCTTCTATTGACCAAAAATAAATTAATCTCATTATAAGTTTCTACCACACAAGAAAAATACCAACTTGTGCAATAGTATATAGAAAGATGCGCCTAAGGATAATTTGTGAAGAGAAGAAATTCTCACACAATGACCCTCTATGGGTTAGTAAAATGTGGAGACATGAATATCAGAGGAATAATTTTTTACCATTTTCCCCTCCATCTCAAAGGATGTAATTATGGTTTCCAAACCACTCTTCATTATGAATTAAAAGTAAAAACTAAATAAAAAGACTAATTATCCTATATGCTTTTGAAGGATTGTGAATAAAACTGAATAGAATCACTCATGTTATGGGTATCTATAATAGTATTTTGAAATATTGACCAAGATCTAATACAATAAGATACACTTCACAAATTTATTTTAGATAAATAAAAAATCGTTTAAAGAACACATTTTATTGAAAAAGTTTTCCTATCATGGATAATGGCTATCTAATGTAAATTAGGCTAATTTTTTGTCATATCTTTGACTTCTTTTGAATCCATGCAAAATATTTCTTTCGCTAGAGCTAGTTTTGTATGGGGTTCTTGCGGATTTTATTTATAAAATGTAATTTCCATATTATTAAGGCTAGTGTGACTCCTTTGGATTCCAAGTAGAAAAAGAAAGTGAAGGGTGAAGGTGGTCAAATTTCTCATTCCCATACTACGACATGTTCGTGTACCCGTATCGGGAGCAAGAACCAGGAGCAAGCGAGCTCCTGATTTATCATGGACGAGTTGGAGGCTATCAACAAGAAAGTTATTCGGAAGAATGCAGATTTGGTGCATTCTTATCAGTAGGTCTCTATTTTTGCTAGTCTTAATCATTTTTGTTTTGTAGGCTATTTTGTGGGCTTGGCCCAAGTTCGTTTAGATTTTGTTGTTGGTTATGGACTTTAATGCTTATTTTCTGGTTGTTGTAAAAATTTTGGGTTTCGGGTCCCTATAAAACCTATTTACCATATTCAAAAAAAAAATATACTACATAGGCCTACAAATGCATAATTATCTAGGAAAATATATGAGAATGTGTTTATGGATAAGATAGAGAGTAAGTGTAGGAATTTGTGTAAGGAGATGAGTAAAAGGATGGAATCATACAGTTAAATTTACACAAGATTATCTATGCATGTCATTATGTATATGTATTAAGTCATTCTTTCAAAATCAACAAAAAATTAAATACAAAATAAAATAAACATAATAATCTTTAATGAGTAATCATTTTTTTACATCACAAATTATTAAAATACTAATTTAATGATAAATACTTATGAAATATATAATAAATATTATATATATTTAATTTTTTTTAAAAGCATATAACTCAAAAGAATAAAAAATTAATAAAAAAGAGCCCCTTATATGATATAAAGGAGTCCCATACGCACTATTGTTGGCATTTTTTTTGCATAATCCAAGAAAAGCTACTTTGGAAAAAATAAAAAAATACTGTTGATAACAATAGTGATAAATGTAGGTTTACGAGCCCTTGATCAACAAACATAAATTTATTTACAAGTCAGGCAAATCTAATTACACGTTAATGCTTGAAGAGTCCGCTTAGTGCGTGAATTAAAATTGAGTCTGTGAATGAACAGGAGCAGTCAATATGTACCAACTTCATGGAAATTTTCACGAAGTTTGATTGAACAGAAACAATTACCAACCCATCAAACGAGGGAAAGTGACAGCTTCAAAAGCTTTGTAATGGTGGAGATTTATTTCAACATTTCCTTTTTATTTTACAACTGCTCAGTAATGACTACGTTTTTTCGTCCATGCTTCCACAAAAATTTGGAAGTTGTTGTGCTTGTATGAAGACAAAATTGAAGTCGTGTATTCTGGTCTTTGTTTTATTTTTTCTCATCTTGAAATTACCAGTTTTCCGCAGAAGAAAACTTGTAAACCGTGGATGAAAGGCTCTTGGAGCATTTTAATCTTGTTATATTTGTGGAACAGATCTGGTCAAAAGTCCAATAATCTAGAAACCCTAATTAAGACCAAGACTATAATCCCCTGGCCACGATTTTTTGGACTACATTGATATCGATCAAATCTTGAATGGTATAGAATAGAGATTAATAAAATTAGGGTTTCTAATTCCCTTGGCTTTTTCTGTAAAATTTTATATAAATTTGTGAAGCTTTACCTTGGAGCTTACATCTTCTTCAAGCATATGTTTTCAAAGAAGAAAGAATAGGCAGGAAATAGTATGCCATCAAGACGAGAGCGTGGTATGTTTGGTGCGCAGGTGAGATGACACTAAACTTCTTTGTAGAGGAGACTAGTGTCATCCACCTGAGCATCAAACCTTCTCTTGCTCAACATCATGCTCCTCAAGTTCATAACAGTTTTATTGGGTATTCTCACAACCATTTTTTCTTTACATTTGAGTTTAATCATCTTTTCCATTACTTGTTTGCTGAACATAAGATAGGTTTGAGCTTATAGATATTTGCTTCTTTGTTTCAATAGACTAAGTTGTTCTCCAAAGATTAGTTGGTCCGATGAATATATATCAACGTGGTAATACTCTCCTATCCAATTATAGATGTCTTCTTTCTATTTAGTACTAAAATGGCTTGTAGGAAGTTTGTGCATCAGCTTGGATTCTGGATTATGGCCATGATTTATTAGCTATTGATGTCGCAAACACTTTGACAGAGTACACTACATTGTAGTCCACCCTACATTTAGAAGGCATTGAACCTTAGCTTGGCTAATTTGGTAATAAGGAACTTATGATTTCAAAAAAATCATTTTAAATAAATTGTAGGTTTTGTGGAAAGAAAAATAGATTTGAATTTTAAAATAGTGAAAGTTTTAAAGAGCTTGGATAGAGTGTTATATACTCTTAATATTTACTAGATTCAATTTGTTTTAAACAAGCTTTTAATCATTAAAGTAAATTTTCTTCAAATTGGTTTGGTTAGAGTTTTTCTCATGTCATATTATTTTGTTAGGTGATTGAATTAAAATGCTTGTTAGATGTATTGAAATCAATACATCTCGTGTGGGCAACCCTCTTGATCATGCTCCTACTTCCCATCTTACTAATATAGCTTTATCTACATAGCAATCTGACCGTTTTTTTATTTTATTGACTTTTATATTAAAGTTTGTGGCTGTGATTTTATTTCAACCATCTTCTATGTAGATTATTATATTTTATTTTTAAATAATTTGATAGAATTGTTTTACTTATCATAATAAAATAGATCTAAAAGAGTAATGATCACTTTAGACATGTTATTGTAATGTGGCACTTATCTTGTAAGATGTCATTGAAATATTAAGCAAAAAAGAAAATGGTGTTATGTAATCAATTTAAAATTTTTGAATTGAAGAAATTAAGATAGAGGTTATATAAGCATTGTTATGTAGGTGTGATGAGCAAAGCAAATACATGTTTAACAATATTATAGATGAGAGAGGAAGGACCACTCTTCATAGCATTCTGAAGAAAGTATGTGTGTGTGTATATTATTTACCTAGTTAATTACCTAATTCATATCTTCTTTATAATAAAATAATAATTAATTAAATCACTTTTCACCAATACCATGCTTCTAGTTTAATGTTGATTGTCCTAGTCCTATAGTTCGCCTTAGCTAAATAAACTTAAATATTGATTTATCTCATTTCCCGTCATGCTATTAACCCCCAATTTCACATGACAAATCCTAGTCAAGCCCCCTAAAATCAAGCACATTCATCCAATTTCTACAAAGATATGCCCTTTATACACAAGAGCATATGCCTTTGTACATATGATCCAATATTTGTACATTGCACATGGGCCAACTACTTTGTCATCTCTTTAAGGTGCTCACAAGTACATTTTCCATCCTGAGCATCCATATTATATAAGCATATTCTCCAACCATGATCTCCTTCAATCATAGATCTATCACTAGCAATAAATCAAGTGGGAACACTTTTCCTCCTCTTATCCTCTCAAGGTTATCGACCAACTTGACTCCTTGATCTTAATCTTTTATCTTATCCATCCAATCCTTAGGCCACAATATTGGCCCTATCTTAAGCTTTTTTTTTGTCTCATGCTTTTATATAAAGTTATGCTATAGGAGTAAGCACACACATACCACTAAATCAATTATCCCCAATCATAACCACCTCGCAATAGCACAAAAAGAGTTGGTTTGGTAATAATATTTTATGTTTCTATCAATATTTACTAGACCTTATGCTTTATTTATATGTTGCATTTATTTTGGGTGGAATAGGTTATATTATTTATCTTATTCTTATGTGCTTAATATTATATGTATGTTGTCAGCATGATAGCCAACCCTAGTTAATCATTACATTTTTCAATTATCAAACATTCAAATTAGATATTCATACACATTTATCCTATTTTTTATTGACATAATTAACCTTCAACAATTTATTCAATGATGTTCACAAAACAATTTCCATGTACACGTACTATGCACCTTAAAGAGGAATAAATAAATTCGTAGATGTGTCATGTCTAATTTAAAAGACCAAAGATGTTACAAAAATTAGATAAAATTACTACTAATATGGATTATGAGTGAAACAAAAAGGTTAACAAAACTCAACAAATTCATAAGCTAACTTTAGTAAAGTGGAGATAAAGAATAACTTCTACATAATTGCTTAGTATTTTGTAGTATTCTATTTTAATATATTTAATTAGTGGTCAAATAGTCAATAAAATTTTCACACCTCATCCACACCAAAAGTGGTAAATAGTTCAATTTTACTCACCAATATGTACCTTTCATTATTAAACTAAGTGGTATTTAAGAAAAAATAATTTATAGATATTATTAATATGTAATTTAATAAACTAATAAAGATAACAATTGGTTTGTATGATGAAAATGAACAATATCTTTGCATTTGGTATTATGTGTGATAAGAGGTTTGGTGTAATTAAACATATTATCTTCAAAATAGGTAGTCCAGTGAAATATAAGATGAAGAATTGTCCTTTATCAAATGGCCTTTAATGGGTATAAAGAGCTCCAACAAGGTCTTCCAAATTTATATTTAAAACTAATATGTAAAAGATACAGATGGATGAGTCCTATTATATGATACTATTAAATAATAGAGATTAATCGCTATATATTTGAGCAAAGGATACAATATCACACAAACCTCCTCCATGGGTTACTAAAATGTGGAGATAGTGAGAATAATTCTTAAAATAAAATTCATCCATCTCAAAGAATGTAACTGTGATCACTAAAGCACTCTTCACTATGCAATACAAGTATATACTAAATATAAAGAGGAATTGAACCATATTATATTAAATAAATGTGAATAAAAATAAAGATAAATAACTCATGTTATGGGTATATGAATATGTGAGATTTTGCCAAGATCAAGAGCTCAATGAAAAGTACAATAGAGAGACAAAATAGATGATAGGAATAAACTGTATTCTATCAAGATGAAAATACTAATCAAGTGGATCATCAATTGTTCAATCAATTGTTACATACAATGTAGATGGGCCTTCTTATATAGGCAAGGCTATATGGATATGTGAGCACACAAACATGACATGTGACTCAATAAGAAACAAGGGTAGATAGGAAATGGGTGTGGTAGGTAGGAGAAACAATATAATATTTCACATGAGTTGGATCACCCACTGAAGGTGGAATGTAACAACAAAATAAGACCATAAAAGGTGGAAATTATCTTACACACACTATCCCAATGTGACACAAACACCAAAGATGTCTCATACCCAAACTACTATGAAATGAATTATCCTAAGTAAACTTAAGTAAGATGTAATAATATCCAACATGAATAAATAATTACACCAACACCCCCCTTTAAGTGCACTTTACGAGAATGCACTTAAGTCTACAATGCAACTAAGTAATGCAAGATGGGTCCTAGCTACGAGGCCATGTTAGGTACCCATGTACAAATGCAAATGCACACAAAACAATGCAATGAAATCTCTCACAAAGCGGGGAAAGAGAGAAAAACCTAACGGGAAAAAACCCTCCCCTAAAAGAGAGATGCAAACTAGACACAAAGAACTCTCAAAGAAGTATGTGAGGAAGAAAACCCCATGTGAGAAAAAATTCCTCCCCATATGAGAGAAGAAGAGAAGCTAGGTAGCTTCCCCTCAATGTAGAATCAACACCAATGGTAGAAGCTCAATGATGAATGAAGAAACTGCTCCATGAATGTCGAACAACGTTCCTCCCCTTAGGAAGAAACAAAACCAAAGGTGTATCCATGAAGTCTCCCTTATCATGAAGGGAAGATGTAGGAAAAAAACTCATGATGAATGGAATGTCTGAAAAATGCTCAAGTGTCCCCATATCGATGCTGAAAGGTACCCCCTCCAAAGGTGGTGAACTATTCCACACTATTGAAAAAGGCAATTCAAGATCTAGTGGAGAAGAATGTAGAACAATATCCAACGACTCACATGTCTCCTCAAAGAATAAAGAGACCTCCTCCAACTGTTGTACAAAAGTATCCACAATCATGTCAACCTTTAAAGAGTAATCATGAAGAGAATGCACAAGAGGGTCATAGTGTTCCCTCGCAATAATCAAAGAAGGATCATCTTCATCAAAGAGAAGATGAATATCATTAATGATGTCTCCCAAATCTGCAATGTAGGACTCCACAAACAAACCAGAAATGTATGTCAAGTAGTCATCCCAATGAACTGAAGCTGGAATACATGAAATATCCTGCTGCACTGAATGAGAATAAGGCAAAATTGTCGCACTAGCTACATCATCAAGTGCAATAGGTGATATGATATCAATAGGAGGAGATGAAATGCAAGGCTCAAGAGCAGGGTCACATGTGAGAACACCCAAGTTCAAGTACCCAAAGTTCTCCTCAAAATATGAATTAGCAACATAGGAAGAATCAACCTCATTAATAGGACCAAAATGTGAAAAAGAGTATAATAGAGATGCATGATCAACCATCCCAATCTCAGTGATAGCTCTAGTCTCCAAGTCTCTAATGATAACTGAATCAGGTGTGAACTCCACAGTTTTCTTAGTTGCCCCATGTGTGATTTGATAGATGGAAAGAACATTGTTTGTTAAATAGAGTACACACAACACATTATTGAAGGAGTTGTCCCCAATGGCAATAGATCCTTTCCCAATTGCATCCATGTATGTATGATTTCCCATTAAAATATGTGGCATGTGGCAAGGCTCAAATGAAGAGAACACAGATCGTGAAGATGTCATATGATGAGAAGCCCCTGAATCATGACTTGTAGTAGCACAAAGAGTTTGTCCCTTTCCTTTATCTGTCCCAAAAGAGTGATCATTTCCTTTATCCTTAGAAGAAGTCGATGTAGACATTCTAGAAGGTAGGTTGATTTTGTTCTTCTCAAGAAGATTCTTCAACTCATCAATATCCTACTTGTAACAATGATGTTCATCATGTCCTGACTTGTTGCAATATGCACAAAAAAGATTGTCCTTATATGATTTCCTCTTAGGTGAGTTACCTTGTTGTGGAGAGGATGATTGTGCTCCATCTTGTTGTGGTTTTGACTTAGGTTTCTTTTGATTCTTGCATTTTCCTTGATTATTTTTATTGCCTTTATTAGCCAACAAATCTTGTGACTTTGAAGATTTGAGAATCCTCATCTTGGTCAACTTAGATTGCTTAAGTATCAACATCTTCGTGAAAGCATCAAATGAGAGAGAAGTGTATGAGGAACCTTGAGCTAACCTATGGGTGTGAAAGCTAAATATAAAGGCTGCATACTCTGAAGGAATTTTTTCCAACAAGTTATAAACCAATTGAGCATCCTTTTTGTAAATTCCATAATCCTTTAGCTTTTCTCTTAGCTCATTTGCTTTTGTGACATAATCTTGGATTGTATCAAAATCCTTGGGATCCAATGTTGTGAGTTCACTATCAAGCGTGTATCCCTTAATCTCATCAACTTGACCATACAATTTCTCATAAATATCTCAAGCCTCTTTATTGTAGTACACTTATCAATGTGAAAAATGAGGTCATCTGATACATACTTTCTAAGAGTTCCAAGTGCCATAACATTCTTAGTGAGCCATTCAATTTGAGAATTAGGATAGAATAAGGTGGTGTTGTAATTGTTCCATTTACATAATGAATGAGTCCTTTTTCAATTAGTTTACTCCATGCCTTAATCTTCCATGAAGCATAATTATGAAGAGATAAAAGTGGAAATTTAGGAGAACCCATAGAACCAAAATGGAAAAAAAAAAGATAGAAAGACACAATCGGACAAGAAAGCCCCCAAAATTACTCAATCAAGAACCCCCCTCCCCCCCTCCCCCGCCCGCCAAAAGTGATAATTTGGCACTTTATACTTAATGCGTATATAATAGGCCAATTGCAAAACAAGGCAAGGTGGAATTTTGATTTCAATCTTACAATTGCCTCAAATAGGCTATAAGAGAGTTCAACAAATACTGCAAGTGATCTAAACTGAGATCCAAGCAAAATACAAGTACCAAATAGGCCAAAATGACCAAATACTGAAAGTAAAATTACTCAAAATCACTACAAACTCATGTTAGATTATGAAATTAGACGAAAAATTATGCACTTTCAAAAAAAAGGGCACCGGAAAAGGAGGTCGTATGACCCCAAACGAAGCCTCCGAAGTTGCAAAAATGGGGATTAGACAGGTACAGTCATGAAGATCTGCAAATTATGGAAAATTCGTCCATCAAAATCAAAAAATTCTTCCACCACTGCGAAGAGCATGATATTCTATCCCATTTCAAAAAAAATTGCACAAAAAAAGAAGCAAGAATGAGCAAGATATGACCTTCCAAAATTGAACTGCAAAACTGGAAAGCTCTATAAGAGGGAGGTAAACAGAGTTCAAAATAGTGTTGACACAGTGATGACATCAGCATTGTACAAGCTTAAATTTGATGCCCGATTCAGCATTAAAAAAACTTCACTTACACCCCTGCGCGGTGTTCGTACCATACGGACATGCTAACGTGTCAAGCTGTGAATGGATCCGTCCAGTATGGAAATGCTGGTGTGCCAATACGGATAGACTTGGCTGTCTACCTGGCAAGTACAGGTGCACGGGTGACAGAGTGCTACGACTGTCTGTGTGTCCTGCCCGGTGGCTGACTGTGTAGTACAGCAGAGTGACGTGGCAAAAAGTGCATCCAATAAATGATTGTGCCATGTGTCTACTTCGGGCAGTGTTCTCGGCCGATGGAAACAATCAACAGCCGGAAGAGTACCGAATGGAAAGAATAAGGCGAGGTTGTCAGAAGTCGCAGTGTCGGCAAGTGAAAAGGTCAAGCGGCTGTCGGATAACCTGCGATAGTGGCCGGGGAACTTCCAAAGCGGCGGTCAGGAGCTGCTGCCAGAAAACACTGGCATCGGGAAAGCACGATGACAGCGGAAGGAGTTCGTTGGGGAGGAGACGATACCGACAGGAAGGGGCACGGTTAACGGAGCACAGAGCCTGCAAACAAACACTGGCGGTCGGCGTGAAGGACAGGTCACGAAGGCCAAGAAAACGGATTATGGGAGCACGGCGGGCCCTGCAAAACATGTAAATGTAGACTGCGTACCATGGTCGTGGGGGGTACCCCCCAAAATAAAATAAAAAATTATTTTTTCTTATTTTTAAATAATAAAACCTTAACACATAAAAAACTGCGAAAAGAATATAAATAAGAAAATTTTAAATTCGTAGAAAAAAAAATTAATTTGTTTTTTTGAAAATTCGTACTATACTAGCCAAATAGGCTAAATTTTTCCTCCAAAATTGACTTTCTTCAAATAGGTCGAATTTATACTCAAAATTTATTGAAACCGCCTTCCAAACTCAACCATGATGTCCAAATCACTGTAAGATGCCCCAAAAAAATGTAGATCCCCAAATCTGAAAATGAAGCCTCCAAAATGAATAATCAAAACAAGCCCTTTAGGCTCTGATACCATGAGAGATTTTGCCAAGATCAAGAGCTCAATGAAAAGTACAATAGAGAGACAAAATAGATGATAGGAATAAATTGTATTCTATCAAGATGAAAATACTGATCATCTGGATCATCAATTGTTTCATCAATCGTTACATATAATGTAGATGAGCCTGCTTATATAGGAAAGGCTATATGGATATGTGAGCACACAAACATGACATGTGGCTTAATAGGTAGGAAATAGGTGTTGTATGTAGGAGAAACAATATATTATTCCACATGAGGTGGATCACCCACCGAAGGTGGAATGTAACAACAAAATAAGACCACAAAAGGTGGAAATTCTCCTACACACACTTTCCCAATGTGGTACAAACACCCAAGTGTCTCATACCCAAACTACTATGAAATACATTATCCTAAGTAAACTTAAGTAAGGTGTAATAATATCCAACATGAATAAATAATTACACCAACAAAATACCAAAACCTTAAAAAATATGATGAACTTAAAAAGTTAACTGTTCATAAATATAAATATATTTAAATAACATAATTTATTTTAAAATGGTTCTCTCTTGGATTATGGCGATCCAATGTAAATTAAGCTATTCTTTTGTCAAATCATTGACTTATTTGGGATCCATGACAAATATCACTTTCATAAGAATTAGTGTTTGCATGAGGTTCTTATTGGATTGCATTTATAAAATGTCATTGTCTTAGAGGGGATAATCAATATCAAGGAAATGGAATGAGATAATTCTAATTATAGATGAAAGTTTAATATTTGATGAGTGGACAGTTGTGGTCCAAGTGATAAAGGAGGACATCTTTTTTAATTATATGGTCTATAATAGAGACCTATAAAGAAGGTAGGAAAAGAACCCTCATCCTATTTGTAGGTCGTCTTAAACTCACTATTAGGTTGATAAGGAATTTTGGATCTACACTTTTTATCTTCAAATTAGGCACACTATAATATACGTGTATGGTCTTTAAATGGTGCAAACTTATAATTATACCTTAGTTTATTATTTTTATTCCTATTTATTAGCTACATGGTCTCTAGCAGACCCAATTTTGTGTTTAATTTATTTTTTAATATTTTGAAAACTAGGAGAACTATGAATTATATATATGTTTTTGGTTCGTATTTATTAGTTGTGTGATCTATAAAAAATCCAAATTTGTGATTATGTTCTAGTGTCCTAGTAGTTTATAAATCATCTAGAAAGTGTGGACTATATGTGTTATGAACTTTCTAGATTTCAAGCTTGAATTTTATGTCTTCACTCAATCCAATACTTGAAAATAAAAGGTCTCATAAAAATATGACAAAGAATTAAAGCTAGTTTATAGAAATCAAATTTTTCATTTAATACAATTTTACAAAGTAAACTACATTTAAAAAATATTCAAACTTAAAATATTTAAAACACTGGTTGCAAGATGCTAAGGAAAAATAATTGTATAAACAAGAATCCCCTTACATTACCATGAAATGAAAGAAAAAAATTAATGGGAACTTAGTTCCATAGCAGACATGATACATTATAAACTAGATATGAGGCCATGATAAAATGCTAGCATCAAAACACATCAAATCCACTAAGCACTAGCCATGTATTCTTTCAACGTATGACTATAAAAGTTATGAAATTAGAAAACTCAAATATATAATAGTAGTTGACTTTGGAAAATAAAAGAGCATCAAGATGTGGATGTGGGGCACTAGGTAGAGAAGTTATGTTCTAAGGTTGTGTGAAGGCATCAGAGTTTGTTAGGTACTATATGGTGGTGCTTAAAGGTAAGTATATTGTATAGTTGCTTGGTGTCATTCCTCTCTACTATAATATCTTGCTAATAGGGTGATTTATCCTAATAGAAATTATATCCTAGGGAAGGGAAGAGACAATAAACACTAATATAGCAAGATATATATTTTTCATTCTAAGAAAACTTTAAACTATATATATATATATATATATATATATATATATATATATATATATATATATATATATATATATATATATATATATATATATATATATATTTATATAGCAAAATTATTTAAATCGTAAAATAAATATAAGTCTTGTGAGTAATTAAAGTTGAGATATTAGAAAAAGTTAAACGTGTTATGGTTGATATGGATGTTCAATGACATTTGGATGTTATTTTACATTTATATTTACAAGCATGGTGAAAATGGATGTAATTCTAATAAATTAAACAGTTTTAGTCTCAAATATTGAAACATATAATATCTTTGGATGTCATTTTTTGAGATATGCATCTATTTTTCAAAAATATGGCTATAATTCTATGTGAACATATTCTTGATACATTCACTGGATACTCATTACTAATCCTAGATTATGGAAATCTTATGCAAGATTAGGAATATGAAATTTATTAAGGGTATTGGGTTTAATGGACTAGATCGATAAATTGGGTCATAACTCCTTTAACATGAATTGGTAAATATTGCAGGTACGGTTTGTGTTAACCATGATGGAAAGTATTGATTTTATCCTCTATTTGATCTAGGAATGGGTTAAGGTAGTGTGCAACAGATCCCTGAAAGGTGTTATATATGGTTAGTGTCTAATATTTTTTAAAGGTCACTATTATGTGCTCTATCTTGATTGGGTACCTTTTTGGTTGGTTACCATGTTGTAATGGAATGATGTCTATTTCTAATATGGTGTTATTCATTAAAATTTATTATGCTAGTATGCTTAACTAGTTATATGTATTTTAAGTAATTATCTTTTAGTGTGTATTTTATTTGGTTTATATGGTTGAGGCTTATTAACAAACCACTATATTGTAATCTTAAAAAGTGAGTGAAGGCACTACAAAACTAGATCATCTATGATTGGATAGCTTCATCAAAAGGAAAAGAAAAGTATGTGTTCTATAGGTTTACATTAGGATAATCTAATGATATGTACATATTGACCTACATTAATAAATGAATGTTGTTGTGAGAATAGATGAATAAATAAGAACCTTAAATGATGAAGTATGAAAATTAAATGTCATAAATTATTGAATTTGAGGAAGATGAATAACTATCTTCATGCATAAATTTTTTGTTCTGTTGGGATTTAAAATGACACGGCTATTAATAATTTACCTTAATATTAGAGAATTATATGTATATACTATGGTGGGTTGAATTATGGATTAGAGTAACTTTCACATTCATATAAGTATTATACAACTAGAAAAATGATCGAGGAGTCCATATGCTTCAAACTTTTAAATTCACCTCTTATTTACCTTCCCTTTTAATGTTTGTTTGACAATATTTACAAATAAACTTGCAATATTATTGTTTTCTAACAAGAGGACATATTCACCTAAGTCACAACTCATAAATGTGTCTAAGAGATTAAGGATGACAATCTTAGCCATCTAAATGCTCCTAGAATGTTTGTAGATCTATGTTTATTTTAGTGTAGGAAATTAAGTGTATTTTTAAAAAATGTGAATGATATTGAAATGGAGAAACTAGACACTAAGAGTATGTCAAAATGAATACAATTGAATAGCTTTAACCTCTACAACATCATAATTAATTGCACAAAAAATATTTTGTCTTTGGTCTTTCGTAGGAAAGGAATGGGCAAGAGATGGCCAAAATTCAAATTTCAATTTTAGAACTTCAAATTATGTCTATTAGCACAAGTTTAACCTAAACTCCTTGAAATTATTCTAAAAATTGAAATAGTTGAATCAAGTGGATAACAAAATTTCAGGGATAGATGTACAAATGCATAATTACTTAGGAGAATATATTAAAATGTGTATATGTATGGATAAGATAGAGAGTAAGTGTGGGAATTTGTGCAAGGACATGAGTAAAAGGATAGGGAAAGGGAGTTAAATTTATAGAAGATTATCCATAGATGTCAATATGTATATGTATTATGTCATTATCTCAAAATCAACAAAAGACTAGATAAAAAATCAAATGGATATAATAATATTCTTGATGATTAATTAATTTTCATGTCACAAATCATTGAATCACTAATTTGATAATAAATCAATTTTTATGTCACAAATTGTTGAAATACTAATTTGATAATAAATACTTATTAAAGATATAATAAATATTATATACTTGATTTAAAAAATAAATTAATTACCTCAAAAGTATAGAAAATTAATAACAAATTGTCCCTTATATCATATAAAAGAGTCTCATACGCATTATTGTTGGCTTGTTTTAGTATAAAACAAAACAAAAAACTACATTTGAAAAAATAAAACATGGTAACAATAGTGGTAAATAAAGGTTTAAGAGCCCATGCTCCACAAACAAACATGAATACATTTATTTATTTATACCAATTTGGACAATGCTTCTAGCGTCCGCTTGGTGCTTGAAATTAAGAACGAGTCTTTGAATGAACAGGGGCAGTCAATTTTTACCAACTTTCATGGAAATTTGCATGAAGCTTGATGGAAGAGAAACAATTGCCAACCCATCAAACGAGGGAAAGTGACCGCTTCAAAAGCTTTTTAATGGTGGGGATTTATTTTAACATTTCTTTTTTATTTTACAACTGCTAAGTAAGGACTACGTTTTTTCGTCCATGCTTCCACAAAAATTTGGAAGTTGTAATGTTGGTATGAAGACAAAATTGCAGTCGTGTATCCTGGTCTTTCTTTTATTTTTTCTCATCATGAAATTACCAGTTTTCCGCACAAGAAAACTTGTAAACCGTTGATAAAAGGCTCTTGGAGCATTTATATCTTGTTAGATTTGTGGTACAGATCTGGTCAAAAGTCCAATAATCTAGAAACCCTAATTAAAACCAAGACTATGATCACCTGTCCACGATTTTTCGGACTACATTCACCTCAATCAAATCTTGAATGGTATAGAATAGAGATTAGCAATTAGTTTTTTAAATTCCTTTAGCGTTTCCTGTAAAATTTTCTATAAATTCATGAACTTACATCTTCTTTTTCAAGCATAGGTTTTCCAAGAAGTAAGAATAGGCAGGAAAGAGTATGCGAGGAAGATGAGAGCGTGGTATGTTTGGTGCGCAGGTGAGATGACACTAAACTTGATGTCCTCGCCTGCGCACCAGACCTTCCCTTGCTCCACATATTGCTCCTCATGTTCCCATTAATACAACCATTTTTTTTCCATCCAAATCTAATCATCTTTTCCATTAGTTGTTTTTGAACATTAAACATAGATTTGAGCTTATAGATATTTTCCTCTTTTTCAATAGGCTAAGTCGTTGTGCAAAGATTAGTTGGGCTGATGAATATATATCAGCATGATAAGATGATATAAGATTGTGTCATTTCTTTCATATGCTCATAATTTTCTTGTTCTTATTTGTTAATACTTGTTTGTTTGATTTCATGCGCTGGCAGTTAAAAATAATTAGGACTGAAGGCTTTGGTGTAATACTCTCTATCTAGTACTGAAATGGTTTGAAGGGTTAAGGAAGTTTGTGCGTCAGCTTGGCCTGTGATTATTTTAATGATTGTAGAAGAAATAACAAGCCATAAAAGCTGCTTATTGAAAGAGCTGGCTTAATATGTTTTCCTGTGTGAATGACCCATCTTTGGTAACGAAGGTAGTTACAAGGAATGAGATATTAAGCCCTGTGAACATTAAAAATTCTTATTGTTAAAGTATTTGGGCGATCAATTATATAAAGCTTATCATTTTTCCCACCTATATTACATTAATCATAGATCTGTGAAGTAAAAGAGATGATCAGAACCATCTCTGATATTTTCACTGTGGTAAAGGAGAATTATGAGAGCTATAAAAAGGTTAATAATTGTAGTTATGATAATCTTCTCGAGGAGCAATGGACCCTTTGTGACAGGGCAGATTGGTAGGACCGAAGAAATATTCTAAGGAGTTCTGTTCTAGTGATGGATAACAACAGTTACACTATTCTTTAGTGCAATTTTATTGGCTTCACCTAGATATATACAGGAATGTTGGAACAAATCATTGACTTAGTACACATAGAAAAGCGAATATCAATAAAATTCTAAGAAAAATATTTAAATTCCTATCTTTCTAAATGTTCATAAAATTTTCGCTCCAAAACCATGTTGGATATGTACTTGAATTTTGTAGGGAGTCTAGGTTAATCATACAAAAGAATCATATTTCATGAAAAAGGATTAAATATGTCACAAATCAAATTCCTCGTGGATTGGGCTTTGGTGTAAAACCACAAAAATACTTGATACTTTCCTAGTGCTTGTAAAAAGGAGGACCATCAATTCCAAGATCAATCATTGCCATATTCATGGTCATTGCCATAGTGTTTGATCATTGCATGGTTCTCTCAAGTCTCATGGATCTCCCAAATGATGTCATAATGGTTGGTCCACCTTATCATGTGGCCAATCTTCTACTTGTCAATGTGATCATGACCACTATCTAATAAATGGTTGTGGAAACCCCCTTGATCATTCTCCTACTCCCAATCTTACTATTATAGCCTTAGCTACATATCAATCTAACCATTTCTTTAATTTATTGACTCTTATTTTTAATTTTAGGGTTGTCATTCTATTTCAACTATCTTTTATATAGATTATTGTATTTCTTTTTAAATGATTTAAGATAGAAGTGTATTATTTGTCATGAGAGAGTAGGCAAAAAAGTAGGGATCATTGTAGACATGGTATTGCAATATGACACTTACATTGGAAAATGTCACTGAAATAGAAGTTAAAAAAAAAAAGGGTTTTAGCTACTTAATTTCAAAATTTAAATTGCAAAAATGAAGATATAGGCAATTCAAGAATCGCTATGTAGGTTTGATGATGAAATAAAATATGTGTTTTTCAATGTTCTAATTGATTAAAGAAGGATAAGCCCAAACCTTTTACATAATTCCTCAAAAGAAACTACCTGGGGCACATGAAGGGTGCACACCCAGCCAAAAACTAAAGACAAAACACCCAAAAAAACTAGCAAACAACTAGAATAAAACCACTACATAAAAGGTAGTAAAAAGCACCAGACAACCAACCACCCACCATAGACACAAAGGAATGACATGTCAAGTGTGGGCATTATTATCTTGCCATTCATGGCATAACACTTTAATTTTATCAACAAAGGATAATTTTTTGTTTGAATCTTTGTGAGGACATAGCCACAGTTTCCAAAGTAGCCTTAATACTGAAGGTGAAGGGGTTTGATGTCGTACTAGGAGATTCAATATGTCTCTTCCTCTTGGCCTTCCTTCTTTCAATCTCCTTCTAAATGTTATGTAGAGAAGCAAAATTCTTCATCACCATTTCCTTGCTTAGAGTAGTCATTTCATCAACTTTCATTTTTAGGAACTTGTGGTTTTCCTTCAACTCATCCATGTCTTTCCTCTCTTCCCTTAGATTGATCTTTGCATTGATTTATTTAAGTTTCTCCTCCCCAGTCTCCCAATTTTCTTGTTTCCCTTCCATGTTGTCGGTTGCCTTCCAAACACTCTTTTATTTTTCTTCCTTGGCACAACTGTCTCCACAAGCCTCTAGCTCCACCACCACTTGCAACCTATTGATCTTCTTCTTGGCTACATTCAACTAGGAGAGGAACCAATGAACAATCACATCCTATCTATTGATAGCCTCAACCATCCCATTAACTTTATCTACTAGAGATTGGGAATCTATTATTAGGGTAGAGACACCACGAATTGGGAAGGGGAACTTAAAGGGGGTGTGAAGGGGGATGTCTGTGTAAAAACAAATAGAGACCAATCTGAATCTATGGACAAGGAAGAATCTGAATCCTCAAATTTGTCTTCCTCCTCAAAGTCCACTAAATCAATTTCCTTAGAAGAGGGTTTGGAGGAATTTTTCTATTTGGCTGCATGAAGAGGGTTGAACTAGGTAGGGATTTGTTTAGTCTTACATGAGGAGGCCAATTGGTGTTAATCTTAGTAACATAGGTACCCAAAAGCTCCACCACAAAATTAAAATGATAAATTAGGCTAGGGGAGATCAGTGGGGTCCCAATAGATGGGGTCAAAGATAGATGAAATTTATAAAGCCTCATAATTAAACCTCGGTAAAGAGGGAGAGTATTCCCAGTTTTAGTAGAAACAACTGACTGAGATGCATAGGAGAAAATATAGAATGGGAAATTCATTTTAACACTATACCTAAGATGGTTCGACATGGGGAAGAATTGGGTGTGAAAATGTTTTAACCTCCCATCTAGCATGAAATACTTCATGAGAATAAGCGTTACATCTTTCCAAGCCCCAAGGAGATCCTCTTTTTTGTAGCTACTCTGAAGCTTCAACACCTTCACCCATTTTAAAGAACCTCTTAAAATCATCCTTGTAAGTCCTCTTAGCCTTTTTGGAGAAGGTCACTCCATCGAATAATAGACAAGTAACAATATAAATAGTCTCCATAGAAACTATAAAGATCATGCCCCAAATTTTAACTTCACCTTTCTCCCAAGGCCAGGAAAATTTCTCAACAAGGGTTGGGTCATGACCTTGCATCCCTTCCACATAATCCACAAGATTTCCCTTCACCATCTTTGTCCATATCTTTGCATTTTTCCCAAAGTCATCACAACAATCAAGTTTCATTTAGATTAGGTTTGCACCCATTGCAAGATTATTCATAGAGAAACTAGAGTCTAAAACCATAAAGAGGGAGGGAGATATTTTTTATAGCACTTTAAAGAAAGGAAACATATAGATCTATAGATTTCTTATTGATTGCAATGATTTAGTGATAGGTTAAGACACCATTGGTGTAGGCACCTAAAATTGACAAAATAATAATTACCTATAACCTAAACATTTTCTCTATAATTGATTGAATAAATCCATATTTATCTAGTTAATTATCCAAATATTCACACAATGTTAAAATTTAACTAATTAGTAAAATCAAGTTTTATTGGTACCATGTTTCTACCTTAAAACTGATTATCATGGTCCTATTGTCTAACATAGAAAAATAAATTTAAATATTTATTGATCGCATCTCCACCATCCTCATTCCAGATATTAAATAATTGTATGTATTTATTTAATTTCCTATTTCCTCTAGTTTCCATTAAGTGGTCTAAAACAAATTATTCCTCCTCAGTCACCCACTTGCACATGCCAAATAGTAGTCAATCACCCTCAAATCAAGAACATTCCTCCAAGATGTACAAACATATGGCCTTTATACACAAGAGTGTATGCCTTTATACATGTAATATCAAACTTTTTAGTCATGTTGATTGATTACTTTCCCATCTCTTAAAGGTTCTCTCAAGTACCCTTTCCATCTTGACCATCCACCTTTTCCAAAGTGATGAATTCCAACCATATATTTTTCTTAAATCTTGGATTCATCACTAGCAATAAAAAATTTATTCAATCTTAAGCCTTTTTTAGCTTATGCTTTCAAGTTGTTCTATATGAGAGATAACATACATACCACTAAATCCATTATTCTTGAGAATAAGAACCTTACAATAAGGGTTAGTATGGTGATAATATTTTATGTTTTTATCAATATTTACCAACCCTTGTGCTTTACTTGTGTGTTACATTTATTTTGGGTAGAATAGGTTGTATTATTCATCTTATTCTTATATGTTTAAAATTTTATCCACACTTGATCGGTATGATAGCCAACTCTAGTTTATGTGTTACCTAGTTCAATCATGATACATTCAATTAAAAAAGTGATAAATATTTCTCCTATTTTCATTGACATAAATTAACCTTCAATGATCTTTTTGGATGATATTTAGGAAAAAGTACCATGTACACACATTATGGACATGCAAGAGGAATTAATAAAGTCATAGATGTTCTAGTGACAAGGAAGTATATCTCTAAGTTATTTTATTTAAAAGAAAAAAGATGTTACAAAAGTTTAGATGAATTGCTGCTAATATAGATTACGAGTTGACAAAAAAGTTAACAAAATTCAATAAACTAATAAGAAAATTTTAAAAAGTGGATAAAAATAAATCCTACATGATTGTTTACTATTTTATAGTATTTATTCATATAATTTAATTCAATAGTCAATAAAAAATTTACACTTCATGCACACCACAAATGATAAATAGTTTTCTTTTACTTACCAATTAGTGAGTATGGTGAAATTGAGCACTACCTTTGAATTTGGTATTATGTTTGATAACAAGATTTATGTAAAAAAAATTATTAGCTTCAAAATAGGTAGTGGAGTGAAATACAAGATTACTAAATAGCCTTAATGGGTGTAAAGAGTTCTACAAAGGTCATCCAAATTTAATTGAAAACTCGTATATATAAAAGATAGAGATCTAGTCATGACCCATTCTATGACGCTATTAAATAAAATAAATTTTAGGCTACATATTTGGTGAAAGATAAGACTTAGGATTATTTTATTGACCATAATAAACTAATCTCATTACAAGTTTTGACCACACAAGAAAAATGCCAACTTGTGAAATAGTCTATAGAAAGATAAGCCTAAGGATGGTTTTAGAAAAGGAGAAAATCTTAGACAATGAGCCTCCATGGGTTAGTAAAATGTCGAGACATCAATATCATAGGAATAATTACTTAATATTTTTCCTTCCATCTCAAAGAATATAATTATGGTTGCCAAACCACTTTTCATTATAAATTACAACTAAAAACTAAATAAAAAGAGTAATTATCTTATATGCTTTTGAAGTATTGTGAATAAAAGTGAATAGAATCACTCATGTTATGGGTATCTATAATAGGATTTTGAAATATTGATCAAGATCTAAGAAAGTAATATACACTTGAAAAATTTATTTTAGATAATAGAAAATGGTTTAAAGAACATAATTTATTGAAAAAGGCTGCCTATCATGGATAATGGCTATCTAATGTAAATTAGGCTAATTTTTTTATTTAATTTTTGTCACATCTTTGATTTCTCTTGAATCTATGGAAAAAATTTCTTTCACTAGAGTTAGTTTTTGTATGGGGTTCTTGTCGATTTAATTTATAAAATTTCATTGCCATATAGGAGGAAAGTTCAATATCAAGGAAATAGAATGAGATTATTATAAATATAGAGGAAAGATTAATATATGATGAGTAGATTTTTATGGGAAAATTGATAATGGAGAACTTATTTTTTTCTTCTTTGTTGTCTACTAGAAACCTACTAAGAAGATACGAAAACAATAATCATTCTGTTTATATGTGAACCTAAGCTCACTGTTAGGTTGATAATGCATATTGAGTCTACGATTCTCCTTATTTTCAAACATATACTCATTAAATGGTAGAACTTTATAATTATATTCTAATTTATTCCCTTTGTTCATATTCATCAGATACATGGTTTCTAACAAACCTAACTTTATGATTATATTCCATATTGCTAATATTTTACTTATGGGAAGTTTGAATTATTATTTTGTTTTTGTTTCCTATTTATTAGGTTCATGAATTATATAAAACCCAACTTTGTGATTATATTCTAGTGTGCTAGTAATTGTAAATTCATATAGGAAGGGTGGACTATATATGGCATGGATCTACGTGCAATAAAAGTTTTAGATTTCAAAAGTGGATTTTAATTCTTTACTCAATCCAAATACATGAAATTCAAAGGTCTAAAAAAATAGTACAATAGGTTAAAATTATTTTTTAAACATCAAATTTTCTATTCAACACAATTTTACAAGATAACTTAGGTTTGGAAAGTTTCAATTTTTAAATATATTAAACATGAGATTGAGGGTGCTTTGTAGAATGAAGTATATAAACAAGATTCTCCTTACATGAGACCATTAAATCTAATTTTTTGAAATACAAAAATAAATGGGAACTTAGGTCCATAACACACATGATACTTTGTAAACTATATGTGACGCCAAGACAAAATTCTAGCTTAAAAATAGATCAAATCTAGTGAGAACATACCCTACAATCTTGTAGAATATGATTAAAAAAGTTAGGAAATTGGAAAATTCATACATATAATATTATTCATGTTTAAAAAATAAAGCAAAATCAAGGCATGGACATGATACACTAGGTAGATAAGTTATATTCCAAGGTGGTGTGAAGGCTTCATGGTTTGTGAGGTACCATATGGTGGTGCTTGGAGGTAAGTATGTCATATAGTGGCTTTTCCGTTGTTCCTCTCTACTACCTTTTTTGCTACTAGTGTGAGTTATCTTAATAATGATGGCTATTATAGTGAAGAGACAAGTATCACAAAGATAGAAAGATATATTTTTTTCATCCCAAGAAAATTTTAAACTATATGTCTAAGGGAATGCTCGAAATGTTAAAATAAATAATTGAGGATAATAATATATGTGAAAATGATTTCATTAAGTTTTATAAGTTTATACATGTTGAGATATTTAGAAAATAAAGATATTATGGTTGATATGGATGTTCAATAATTTTTGGAAGCTCTCATTCTACCTTTATAGTCAACACTTTAATGAAGAGAAAAAACAAGCATCTACCTCTAATGTATGATACATAAAATATTAATAATAATGGAGAAAATGAATACAATTCTAATGAGTTCAAGGCTTTTATTCTCAAATATGAAGATCTAATAGATTTGGGTGCAATTTTCTAAGATACCCATCTAGTTTTGAATAATATGGCTATAACTCCATTTAAAAGTGTTCTTGGCATAGTTGATGGATACTCATTACTCATCCTAGATTATGAAAATCTTATGCAAGATAAGGAATAAAAAACTTATTAAGGATATTAGGTTGTATGGATTGAATCAATAAATTGGGTCATAACTCCTTTAAGATGAATTGGTAAATATTGTAGGTAGATATTGTTTAACCACAATGGAAATTCTATTTGGTCTAGGCCTTAGGTAGGGTGGTGTGTGACAACTCCCTTAAGGTGTTATATATGGTTACTCTCTAATATCTTTTAAAGGTCACATTTATGTACTATATTTTGATACGGAAGATTTTTTATTAACTGCAATGGTGTAATGGAATGGTGTTTGTGTCTACTATGGTTTTATCTATGAAAATTTCATATACTAGTACTCTTGACTAGTTATATGTATTTTAGGTAGTTATTTTTCATTATGTATTTTAGGTTATTTATATGGTTTAGGCTCATTTACAAACCCCTATATTGTAGTCTTACAAAATTTAGTAAATACACTAGAAAACTAGGTCATCTAAGATTGAATAATTTCATCAAAAGCCAAAGGAAAGTATGTTATTCTTATGTTTAAATTAAGCTAATCTAATAATGTTCACATATTAAACTCCATCAATAAATGAATGTGTTGTGGAATAGATATATATAAATAAGACCTTAAATGATGAATTTTGAAAAGTAAATGTGATAAATAAAGGTACTTAGCATTATAGTTGAGAAAGATGAACAACTATCTTAATGTTCAATTTTTTTGATGTGTTGGGATTTAAAATGGCATATGACAATTAGTAGTTCACCCAAAGATTAGATAATTATATATATACTATGTTAGTTTGAAGTATGGATTACGGTAATTTTCACATTCATATTAAAATTCTATACCTACAAAAATGATTACAAAAATGATTTGAGTCCATATATTTCAAAATTTGAATTCATCTCTCATTTATCTTCCTTTTTACTATCTATGATAGACAATATTTACAAATACATTACAAATATTATACTTTTATTTTAAGAGGACATATTCACCTAGATCAAACACCCTAAAATGTGTCTAATATTTTGAGGATGACAAACTTAGCCATTTAAATGATCCTAGAATGTTTGTAGATCAAAGTTCATTTTAGGGTAGCGAATAAAGTGCAATTTGAAAAAATAGTGAATGATATGAAATGAAGCTGATTGATTGAGACTAAATCAAAATGAATACAATTGAATACCTTTAAACATTACCAATTAATAATTAATTTTACAGAACATGTGTTTGTTCATCTCTTGGTAGGAAAGGAATGGGCAAGAGTTGGCAAAATTCAAATTTAAATTTTAAAACTTCAAATATAAAGCCCATGACCACAAGTTGACCCTAAACTCATGGAAATGACTCCAAAAAAATAAAATAATTGAATCAAATGCATAACAAAATATATGAGATAGGTATACAAATGCATAATTATCTAGGACAATATATGAGAATGTGTTTATGGATAAGATAGATAATAAGTGTAGGAATTTATGCAAGGAGATGAGTAAAAGGATAGGGTCATTTAGTTAAATTTACACAAGATTATCTAAGATGTCAATATGTATATGTATTAAGTTATTTTCTCAAAATCAACAAAAAAATTAAATAAAAAATAAATAAATATAATAATATCTTTTATGAACATCACAAGTTATGGAAATACTAATTTAATGATAAATACTTATGAAATATATAATAAAAATTATATTCTTAATATTTTTTTAGAAAGAGTATAACTCAAAAGAATAAAAAATTAATAAAAGACAGCCCTTATATGATATAAAGGAGTCCATACTTGCAATATTGTTGGCTAATACCAGGAAAAGCTACTTTAAAAACAAAACAAAAAAAAAAAAAACTCATGATAACAATAGTGATATTAATGTAGGTTTAAGAGCCTTTGATCGACAAACATAAATCTATTTATAACGCAGGCAAATCCAATTGAAGAATGAGTCTTTGAATGAACAGGAGCAGTCAATATGTACCAACTTTCATGGAAATTTTCACGAAGCTTGAGGGAAGAGAAAGAAATCCCAACCCATCAAACGAGGGAAAGCGACAGCTTCAAAAACTTTCTAATGGTGGAGATTTAATTCAACATTTCCTTTTAATTTTACAACTGCTCAGTAATGACTACGTTTTTTGGTCCATGCTTCCACAAAAATTTGGAAGTTGTAATGTTGGTATGAAGACAAAATTGCAGTCGTGTATCCTGGTCTTTCTTTTATTTTTTCTCATAATGAAATTACCAGTTTTCCGCACAAGAAAACTTGTAAACCGTTGATGAAAGGCTCTTGGAGCATTTATATCTTGTTAGATTTGTGGCACAGATCTGGTCAAAAGTCCAATAATCTAGAAACCCTAATTAAGACCAAGACTATGATCACCTGTCCACGGTTTTTCGGACTACATTCACCTCAATCAAATCTTGAATGGTATAGAATAGAGATTAGCAATTAGTTTTTTAAATTCCTTTAGCGTTTCCTGTAAAATTTTCTATAAATTCATGAACTTACATCTTCTTCTTCAAGCATAGGTTTTCCAATAAGTAAGAATAGGCAGGAAAGAGTATGCGAGGAAGATGAGAGCGTGGTATGTTTGGTGCGCAGATGAGATGACACTAAACTTCTTTCTAGAGGAGCTTGGTGTTCTCACCTGCGCACCGGACCTTCCCTTGTTCCACATATTGCTCCTCAAGTTCCGAATAATACTATTGGATTATTCTCACAACCCTTTTTTCTTTACATTGGAATTTAATCATCTTGTCCATAACTTGTTTGCTGAACATAGGTTTGAGCTTATAGATATTTGCTTTTTTGCTTCAATAGACTAAGTCGTTCTCCAAAGATTAGTTGGGCCAATGAATATATATCAGCATGGTAAGATGATATGAGATTGTGTCATTCCTTTCAGATGCTCATATTTTTCTTGATCTTATTTTTTAATACTTGTTTGTTTGATTTCATGCGTTGGCAGTTAAAAATAATTAGGATTGAAGGCTTTCGTGTAATACTCTCCTATTGAATGATATATGTCTTCCTTCTATCTAGTACTAAAATGGCTCGAAGGGTTTATGAAGTTTGTACGTCAGCTTGGCCTGTGATTATATTAATGATTGTAGAAGAAACAAGAGCTGCAAGCAGCGTAGTTCCTGCCAAGTGCTGGCAGGGAATGTGGTTGTTTGGTGTGGCAGAGTAGTAGTCAGATCAAATAGGTTATTAGAACAGATTTGGGAAAAGGAGATATATTAGTTTGTGCAATATCCATCTAACAAGCATACAGAACACTATTAAATTTTTGTCTCCTGCCAGACAGTCGATACACTTGCTAGACAAATCAGGTTTCAAACTCTGAAAGAGAATGTTGGTTTTCTCATTATACAAAACAGGGCATAGTAGAGCAGCACAAAACTTATTGATAAACAGAGCAAAATAGAAGACACCAATAAATTGCTGCAGCAATTGATTAATTAATTAATTATTAAATCTGATACAAATAGTTATGTATTAACAAACAGGAAACTTTGAGTCAGAAAAATGGCAGTGCCCAAAACAGGGCATTCTCTTAATAATAATCAGACCTCCAACAAATATTATGAAAATATATTAAGGCAGTGAACAAAGTAGTGGACATATAAATGTGAAAGTGAAAACGGACATTTGGTTTCATCAAGCAGTGATCATTTACATACAAATTTTAAAAAATAATACTTATGTGTATTAATATAAAATATGTTACATCATACAAAAATATCATTAGCGAGGTGAAACAGTCTAGACATTTAGAGTGAATGCATAGATCCTTATTTATTTAAAGGACAAATGAATAGCTACAGAACATCACTAACTTAATACTGTGCACACAACACATAAAACCCAGAAAGAATACATAAATACCTAAATAGGAGGAAGTTACTCCACAATACACTTAGGTCCATGTTAGAATATCCAGCACAGATATAGAAGAAAGATGTTCCCCAAATAGTGATACCTACCATTGCTACTGCTAAACCATTGATAATGGTAGATGTCGTGTAAAGGGCTGTTAGGATTAAAATCCTACCTTTGTTTTGGCAAATCCATACAGAGCTTGTAGATCGGACTAATATTCGTGACTTCATTTCAATTTGAGGGTACATGTATTGAAAGATATCAAGATTGTAATCAAGCGCTGCCTATGCAGTAGTCTTCCCATCATTTATATTATGAGGAAAATGCACCAATTTTGGAAGGTCCCAAAGAAGAGATTCTATAGGTCAATGATATAGTGTAATTGTTGGCTGCTTTTGATGAAGCATTTTCGGTAGTCTTGTTTACTTCTCCAGCTTCATCATTGTTGGGAACATCGCTTGCCTCTTCCACATTATTATCTTAAAGAAAAAACAAGATTGTTGTCATATTAGAAAATTTAAAGAACGTTTTCGCCGAGAAGAGCAGAGTGATTTTGTTTACATAAAGGGGTGCCATTGCCACTATCGTGCTTTCTTCTGCCTATTCTTGATTGCTGTTAATTTATGGTCTTTAAGTCGAAAGAACATACAATTTTATTTTTTAATAGCAAATGCTTGTTACCCACCAGAGCAAGGAAAGCTATTCTGTTTAATATTTACTAGAAAGTTAATAACCCAGTTTTTAACTAGTTTAGGGAAGATGCACAATAAATGAACATAAAACCATTAGGCTAGCACATTTTATCTTTTGATGATGTTTACAGAACAAACATTTTGACAAACAAAACCATTGATGTGCAATGTAAGCTTTGGTAATGGAATAGAACAATTTTAAGGTTTTACTTGAGCAAAGAAAGTTTGTTAAAAAAGAGACTTGCATTATCTAAATGCGATACGAACCAGACATTTCTATGAAGAATGCCCTCGTTTCCATGTATGGGGAATGTGGGAATGTCAAGGATGCATACACATACGCTACCTAAGTAGCAACAGGTCCTCTGCACGACCAAAATGAAAACCTTTATCGCCAGTTTCCGACCTTCTGATTTTGAACATTTACAACAATCTTTGTATCCATATCCATTAGAGCATCTCTAGTGGCCTGCACAAGTTCTGGGGGCATTTTAAGCTTCCTAAAAAAAGATGGGAATAGAAGGTGTTGCAGGTGTTGAGAAAAAGCCTCTTTACACAGATCCTCAATCTGAAACCACATAAATTCAATGTTTAACGGGTTTTCAATGAAACACCAACATCACAAACTAAACATGTTTAAAAGAGAATATTCAATCATCATCTGTTCATTGGAAATTATTGGCAGAGACCTCTGGTGCTAGAAATGTGACGGTGAAGAGCAGTTTGGTGTTTCAGAATGCCGAAACAGGTTTCCGGTTTGCAGGAAGTTTCACAAAAATCACTGCATTCTTAGGGTTTCACTTGCCTCTACCACGCGTTACTGGAATACAAATGCAGAGAGACGGGTGGACGAAAATAGTAGCAGGGATTGGTAGCAACATCGATGGTATGTCAGAATATGCAGCCTCCTTTTCAGAAACCTAAGACCTTTATTTCGCCACCCTGCCTTGTTAGTAGTGCGATCTCTCTTATAAGAAACTGTAAACAATTCTGAATGCATCTGTCAGCCATGTGCAAAGTCAATCAGAGATCGCCAACATATTGTGCACCAAAATTTTAACTAAAAATTGAGAAACTTTTTTATAAAGCATAGTTAGAAATAAAGCTATGCAAAACTTTCCAGCAAAGTTGATTGGCTGAAGGAGAAATGATTAATCACTCTTTACCGTTTGAAGCCTCTGCTATAGTTTCCTGCAGGCACGAACTAATAACTAGTCATAAAAGCTACTTATGGAAAGAGTTGGCTTTTATGTTTTCCTTTGTGAATGATCCATTTTTTATAATGAAGGGAGTTACAAGAAATGAGATTTGAAGCCCTGTGAAAATTAAATATTCTTATTGGGCCTTCTATTATAAAAATCTTATCATTTTTCCTACCAAAATTGCATTAATCACAGATTAATTAAGCAAAAGAGTTGATGAGAAGCATCTCTAATATTTTCACTAGGGTAAAGGAGAATTATGAGAGCTATAAAAGGTTAATAATTGTAGTTATGATAATCCCCTCAAGGTGCAATGGACTTTTGTGAGAAGGGGAGATTGATAGGACCTAAAAAATATTTTGAGTATTGATCTAGAGATCGACAACAACAACTATACCAATCTTTAGTGTAACTTTATTGGTTTGCACCTAGATATGTAAAAGAATGTTGGAACAAATCATTGACTTAATACATATAGAAAAGTGAGTATCAACAAAACTCCATATAAAATATTTGAATTCGTATATTTCTAAATGTTCATAAAAAATTCACTTCAAAACCATGCTGAATATGTACTTGAATTTTGTAGGAAGTCTAGGTTAATCCTACAAAAGAATCATATTCCATGAAAAATGATTAAATATGTATTGAATCAAATTGTTCGTGGTGAACTTTAATTTTAAATTTTAAAAAAATACTTGATACTTTTCTAGTGCTTGTCAAAAGAAGAACTAGGATTATGAATTCCGAGATTGAATGATCTAAATCTAATGGAATAACATAGTAGACAATACCAAGCAAAGCAAAAAAGTTTAAATTTGAGAAGGGATTTCCAACCTTTTGTAATTTTTTTTTCCATAAGCTAGTTCAAGACTATAAGACCTATTTTTCATTAATATTTCTTAGCATGTGAAAATTTTAAGAGATTCATAAATATCTTTCATGAAGTTTTAAGTTAAGAAATATGGAATCAAGATTTTTTTTTCAATATTTATTACTCTTAACCTCACTATTTTGAACTACTTATGTAAGAACCAAATCAATAAATATCTAGAAAAAATAATTGAAAATCATTGAATTATAGTAATTTTTTTTCTTGAACCAATAAAAAAATTATTATTGTTTTTAAAAAATATACAAGAGATTCATAGTACCTTTGAAAAAAATTATTGATGTGAAACCATGAAAGATTAGCAAAAGGTTTGTCTTATCAAACTTGATCATAAGAGAACACCAAATGAAATGTTATTCTATAGATAGTTCACTAAGAAAATAATTATATTTCCATAGAGACATTCATGATAGCTTCCCATTGCTTTCATATGTTTTAATTATCATAAATATGTCATAGATTTATATAAATTCCTTCATAATGATAATAGATGGAAATCCCAAATTTAATAAATTTATTGAAGGAAGGAACGTTGAAAGAAATATAATGTTGAATTAGGATTTTATAAGTCTGATTCCCCTTTAGTTTTCTAATAAACCACTTAACACAATGCTAGTTACTAATGTTTCTGATAAAGATAAACAAGTTTTACAGGGACATGAAACCCAAAGTTTTACAAACCAAGGCCAACAACCAAAAATATATTAATTAAAAGTGAAACGTAAAATAAAATGAAAAGTCTCCAAAAAAGACAGGAAAAGGCACTCAACTGAGTGAGTGCACCAATTCAATATTCTTCTGAATAATCTCTTGTTGATTTTCTCTAGATCTTCCATGATGAATTTGGAGGTACCCTAGTCATGGCTCTGGTTCTTGGTCCTAGAATAGGGACCCAAACTAGTCTTCCCTTCAATAGCACTCTAGCCACCCTCTGATGCATTCTTTTTTTGTTTTTCCCCCAAGGGAGGATCACTGGCTATGGGTCTGGTTCTATAATTGGCCTTCATGGCATTAATTTTCTCCAAACCTTCAGCACTATTACTCATCGCCTCCCTGCTAATTTCCACTAGATTATTCAAGCTATCTTTGATGTCATTCACATACTCTTCTAGCTTATCAATTATGCGATCATGGAAGAGCTTCATAGTTTCAACATCCTGAGATATCTTCTTAACCATAATCATGATCTTCTCATTTTTACTAAGGCCTAGGGGACTCTGTGAAAGTTTCAATAATTCCCTTAATCCTATCTTTCAGGCTTCCAATTTCCTTATCCACCCACTTCCAATAGTTCTCCTAGACCCCAGTGACCTCCAAAATCAGGTCTTCCAGCACCTTCTCCCCCTTTTTTAACACCTTTTCTCCTTATTCACCATCCCTTGTTTCTCATGATGTTAAATGTTAATAGTGTTAATAAAGCTGAGAATATCAAAATCAAGATGTAGAAAACAAAACACAATACTTTCCTTGATAAAAAGAGGCCTATAAAATCTCTTTAAATATTTTTGATCCTTTCATATAAATATTTGAGGGAATCTTAGAATAAGAAGAATAAACATGCATAGCCTTTAAAATTTTAGAACAAATCTAAAATTTTCTTACAAGAAACATAGGCTATAATTTCTAGTCAAATTCATCCAAACATAGTAATGATAGCTTTCCATAGTGACCATAGGAAGAATATTGAAACTTGAAAGAGATACCATGGAAAAAATATTTATATCATAATAAATAATTTATGTATAATAAAAAAAAATTAAGCAAATTAGGTCCGGTAGAAAGGATTTTTGTGAGATTCTGTGAGAAGCGAGAATCGAGCCAAGATCTGATGTCGGTTGTAGATCACATGCAAATCCTCACGCAACAGATGATCAAAGATCAAAATAGCTGAATGAAGATAATTTCAATATGAGAGAGAAATAGAGACAAAGAAGAGAATTTGGAGAAGACTCTCACCGAGCTATCACTTCACTTACTTTTCTAGTGAAGGTGAGAGTATAGTGCTTATTATATAGAAAAATATAAGTATATACATCCAAGGGGTGCATTAACTCCTATTCCCCATAAAAAGTGGGAGGTTTTACCTTTTTGGTAAATGCCAAAACATGTGGCATAACCTCCTTACATGAAGACAAAAAAGGAGTTGAGAAAGTTGGCACATAAGGCCAAAAGAGGGTGTGAAACCCAACTACCCCATAACCCACTTAGGAAATGACAAAATAGTGGTTATGAGAGGTGGCACAACAAGCCAAAAGAGGGTGTGTAACTCAACTACCCATGTGAGGTGGAGAGTTACACATGTAGCTGACGTATTTCACCACGTGTCCTCATATAAACCACTCCTATTAACCTAAGCAAGCTTAAATAATATATGTGTAGGAAAAATAAATACCCCCTAACATAAGGAAAAAAAACCTACACTAACACCCCCCCTTAAGCGTAGCTTAGGTGGGTGAAAATATGGGTCCCGACAAATGCAACCATGTTAGGTACCCATGTACATAGATAGCCCAACCAAAAGAAGAAGCCCCCCATAAGAGGAATAGCCCCCCCTTAAATAAGGAGAGAAAGAAAGGAGGACTAAGAAGTCCCTCCTGCAGTAGACACTTGTCGTATCCCAAGCAAAGATCGCAAATGAAGGAACTTGCTTTCGGTGAAGGGTTTGGTGAAGATGTTCATAGTTTGCTCCGTTGTAGAACAATACTTAAGATCAATGATGCCTTCCTGAATGAGCTCCCGAATATAGTGCATATGTATCTCAATGTGTTTCGTCCTTTGGTGATGAACTCGATTTCTTGAAATCTGTATAGCACTTTGATTATCACAAAAGATGATAGTAGGCTTCCTAACTAGAATACCAAACTCAGTGAGAATATTATGAAGCCAAATAGCCTCAGTGGTGGCAATAACTGCCCCTCGATACTCAGCCTCTGTTGAGGAAAGAGCAATTGTAGATTGCTTCTTACTCGACCAACAAACTAGGCCAAAACCAAGTGAGAAGCAATACCCAGAAGTGGATGCGATCCTGAGAATCACTTGCCCAATCTAAATCCGTATATCCCACCAAGTCAATATCCATGCCTGCTGCATACTGAATTCCATAATTGTGAGTACCCTGAATGTAGTGGAGAATCTGCTTAGCTGCTTTCCAATGCAACTCATGTCGCTCCTGCATGAATCTAGAGACCATGCCCACCCCATATGAAATGTCAGGTCTCATATGAGTCAAGTAGATGAGGCTCCCAACAATTTGTCGATATAAAGTGCTATTAACCAAGGGTGAAGATCACTTAGCCTCAAGTTTGACCCCAGACAAAAAAGGAGTAGGTGTAGGCTTACAATCAGCCATGCGAAATCTAGAGAGCATATCGAGTGCATACTTGGGTTGTCCAAGGAAGATGCCTGAAGAAGATTGAGTAATCTCAATTCCCAAGAAGTAATGTAGAAGACCCAAGTTTGACATCAGAAATCTATCATGTAGAGTAGTTTTCACTACCTTGATGGTGGATGAGTGACTCCCTGTGATCAACAAGTCATCAACATAGAGAACTAGAAATGTGAGAGTATCATCCTGGTGCAGAATGTAGACGTTTGGATCAAAATGGCATCGAGTAAAACCAACTGTTAGAAGGAAGGAGTCCATCTTGGCATACGAAGCTCGAGGAGCTTGTTTGAGGCCATAGAGAGACTTTCGAAGTCGACACACAAGTGAAGGATCCTAAACAAACCCTTGTGGCTGCTCCATGTAGATTTCCTCCTGAAGTTCACCATGAAGAAATGCACTCTTGACATTCATTTGATTAACTTCCCAATGATGGGTTGTAGCAATAGCAAGGACAAGCCAGATGGAATTCATATTAGCGACTAGAGCAAAAGTCTCAGAGTAATCAACCCCTGGAACTTGGGAAAAGCTTTTTGCTACCAAGCGAGCCTTATACTTATCAACCGACCCATCTGCTACAAATTTTGTTCGATAGGTCCACTTGCATCGAACAAGTTTCCTTCCCTTAATAAGAGGAACTAAATCCCATGTGTGATTCCTTTCCAAGGAATTAAACTCTTCTTGCATTGCAGCATCCCATTCGGGAACACCTATAGCTTCTCGAAAAGACTATGGATCAAAAGCTGAAGCAATGAAGAGATGTGGAGCTTGTTGAAATTGTGACCTAGTTCTTCTAGAATCTGATGGATCACCAAGCCAATCTCCTGCTGACTCAAAAGTTTGTCGAGCCCAAAGAGGCACTGAAGCTAGAGAGTCTGGGGGAGAATCATCAACCTTTGAAGGATGACTATGAGAAGAATGTGAATCCTCACCATCACTGTCACCATCTGAAGTGGAGGAAGAAGACTTCTCAATAGGATTAGGAGGATTAAGATCCTCAGAAGAACTGTCATCATCATGCAATGTCTCCAATGTGATAGTGGATGGAGAAGTGGTATGAGAAGAAATAGAAGAACTCTCCTCAAAATGAACACTCCTCTCAATGAACAACTCATGTGTAGAAGGATGGAGAAGTCTATTACCTTTGACATCATCTGGATACCCAACAAATATGTAAGGCTTGCTTTGTGGATCCATAGCCTTGCATTTCTCTACTAGAATCTAGGCCCATGCAAGAGAACCAAACACTCTGAAATGCTTAACTATAGGTTTCTAACCAGTCCAAGCTTGAAAAGGAGTTACCCCCTTCACAGATTAATGAGGAACTCGGTTCTGGATGTAACATGCACAATTGATGGCCTCTGCCCAATACTGAGGTGCAAAAGACTTGGAGTGAATCATACAATTTGCCATCTCCTTCAAGGACCTATTCTTCCATTCTATGACAACATTCTGTTGAGGACTGTATGGAACTATGTGCTGCATGTTGATACCTTCTGAAGCACAAAATTGTTCAAACTGAATATTAACATATTCACCCCCATTATCTGTACGCAGAATCTTGATGAACTTCCCAGATTGTTTCTCTGCAAAAGCTTTGAAATCTAGAAAATTCTCAAATACCTCAGACTTTTGTTTGAGAAAGTAAACCCATGTAAATCTGAAAAAGTCATCAATAAATGTTAAGACATATCTAGCCCTGCTGAAAGATGGTTGTGGAAATGGTCCCGCCAAGTCACTATGTACCAACTCCAATAGCTGTGGAGTTCTCCATGATTTGCTTTTATCATACTTCTCCTCAGGATGCTTACCAAGAATACATCCCTAGCAAACTCCATCAGAAAATTGAATAGAAGGCAACCCTAAAACCATGTCCTGTTTACTGAGTTGTTGCAAGTAACGATAGTTCAAGTGGGCAAATTGTTGATGCCACAAACAACTAATCTCATCTGCATGAGTGAGTAAAATTGTCAAAGGAGAGTTAGGAACAAAGTGAGAAAACTGATATAATCTGGATTGATGATCTGTTTTTCCCACAGCAATAGTAGACCTACTATGCATTTCACTGATTACCACTATATCTGGTGTGAACTCAACTCGCTTGCTAGAACTAGTGTGAGTGATCTGATAAATAGATAGGAGATTAGTTGATAAAGATGGAACACAAAGGACATCCTTAAATATTCCTTCGCCCACATCAACAGACCCTCTCCCATGCACTTCAACAAGAGTGTCATCACCCATTAGTATGGAAGGCATAGAACATGGCTCTAAAGAGGTGAAATCATCTTTTGAAGAAGCCATGTGGTGTGAAGCACCCGAGTCAATTATCCAAGAATTGGGTTGTGAAGCAATAGCAACTAGGGCCTTACCCTTTCCTTTCCCTTTACTCTTATCTGTATCCTTAGAAGATCCTTCTGATGAACTCTGTTTGACTGAATCAGGCACCTTGATATTATTCTTTTCAAGAAGATTTGAAAGGTGATCAATTTGTTTCTTTAAACACTTATGTTAATCATGACCAGTCCTCTTACAATAAGAACACTTGACCTTCTCCTTCTTAGGTTGTTCACCTCTTGATGAAGAGGTCTGATTATCTGCTTTTGAAGTAGCAGATTTCTAATCTTTTTTCTTCTCTCCTTGGTTCTTTTGTTTCTTATCTTGCTTACTAGACCCTTTTTGTTCTTTTGTACCTTGATTTATAACTAAGGCATGTGACTTAGAGGGTTTTATTGTACCCATTTGAACCAATTTGTCTTTCTCCCTAGTGAGTTCTGCAACAAATTCATCCAGAGAAGGCATTTTGAATGTGGTACCTAGGGCACATTGTATAGCATAGAATGTAGAAACAAACACTGAATAGTTAGGACCAAGCTTAGAAAGAATACTCAAGATCAGTTGCTTATCATCTTTCTTAGTTCCACACCATTCCAACTGTAATCTTACAGACTTAAGTTTAGTGAAGAAGTCTTGTATAGTATCAAAATTGGTTGGATTCAACCCTATGAGTTCGTTCTCTAACTGATGACCTCTTAGCTCATCCTGCTTACCAAAGAGGTTTTCCAAAGTGGTCCACACTGCATTTGGTGTAGTGGCAGATTCAATGTGAAAAAGAAGGTCTGGAGAGACTGACATACATAGAGTACCAAAAGTTTCATCACATTTATTAAACCATTTAATCTTTTCTGCAGCATCTTGAGGTTCAATTTCAAGTCCCATAGTAACACGATGATATCCATGTCTTTTCAAATATATTATCATCTTAGATTTCCATTCAAAATAATTATATGGTGTTAAAAGTGGAACTATAGATGCATCCATGATAGTAGAAAAGAAGATTGCAAAGAATCAGGAAAAGTGCAAGAAAGAAGGCACAAGAGACACCCCCCCTTTTCACTAGTTTTAGAAATCACCCCCCCAAATATTACAAGGTTGGTACTTTATAATTAGTGCATTTACAAGGCTTTTTATCAGATTACAATTCTTTAAGAAACCAATAGAGATTTTAAATACAAATAATTTGAGACAAGATCTGAAACAAATTATCCCTATAACTGCTTAATTTATCTCAATGCCTATCCAACAACTATTAGTTTTTGAAAAATAGAGTTGTGAGGAGAAAGATATGACCAGTTGAAGAGAAAAAGAAGTAGCTGATGCAACCTTTAATATCTGATAGAAAAAGGCAAAAAATTTCAATTAGACCTGCAATAATTGAGAGTGCTCATTTCCAGCTTTCCGTCAAGTATTTGTTTGCAAAAATCTGACAGCCGAGGCAAAAGTTTTGCAACTTTTAAGAAATGTTGTTGAATTTCCCTAATAGAAAAATGGCTTAGGCCCTATTCAAGCCTGATTTATACAAAATTTATTAATTTTCTAGAAATACTATCCGAAACCCACAAGTTTTTCGATGCTGGGAAGAAAACCCAGAAATAATTTTTTTTGAAAGTGAACAAAAGTTGGAACAGTAAAGCCGAAATAAAAATAACTCTGGTAAAAATAATTTACTCTAATTTTTTTACTGTGTCCTCCAAACTCTAATTTTTGGTGAAGTAAAAGTCACTTTTGACTTTGTCAAGCCTCATGGACACTCTGGAAATTCTTATTAAGCTTCCAATATTACCACAAAGCTGCAATCACCCAGATTTTACAAGAACACATACATGTAAACCATATTTAACTAGAAGCTATTTTCCTTTAAACTATTCTAATTCTCTAGATCACAGGAAAATGCAGGAGAAGAGAATGCTTAGTTTTTAAGGAAAATATTAACTATATAAAAGTCTCAAATCCCTCAAATAAATTAAAAAAAAGCAATGAGCTATACCAAACAATAAGCTTTGATACCATGTGAGATTCTACGAGAAGTGAGAATCGAGCCAAGATCTGATGTCGATCGTAGATCACATGCAACTCCTCATGCAACAGATGATCAAAGATCAAAATAGCTGAATGAAGATAATTTTGATATGAGAGAGAAATAGAGACAAAGAAGAGAATTTGGAGAAGACTCTCACCGAGCTATCACTTCACTTACTTTTCTAGTGAAGGTGAGAGTATAGTGCTTATTATATAGAAAAATATAAGTATATACATCCAAGGGGTGCATTGACTCCTATTCCCCATAAAAAGTGGGAGGTTTTACCTTCTTGGTAAATGCCAAAACATCTGGCATAACCTCCTTACATGAAGACAAAAAAGGAGTTGAGAAAGTTGGCACATAAGGCCAAAAGAGGGTGTGAAACCCAACTACCCCATAACCCACTTAGGAAATGACAAAATAGTGGTTATGAGAGGTGGCACAACAAGCCAAACGAGGGTATGTAAATCAACTACCCATGTGAGGTGAAGAGTTACACATGTAGCTGAAGTATTTCGCCACATGTCCTCATATAAACCACTTCTATTAACCTAAGCAAGCTTAAATAATATATGTGTAGGAAAAATAAATACCCCCTAACATAAGGGAAAAAAACCTACACTAACAATTTTCTATAACATAAGTTTTATATCATAAAATAATTCAACAAGAGGTTAACCATAAGGTGTTCAAATATTGAAAAATATGTTTGAAATAATTTTTTTCTTTCAGGAGAGTGAGAAATGATCCACTTGAAAAGTGCCCATTAAGAATCTACTAGGGGAATTAGGAAGATTACTAGATTTACCTATGTTTTGAGAAATAGCATGAGCTAAAGGATACTCAAATAATTTATTAGACTACATATAGAATGCAAGGGTATGCAAAAATCATTTCAATATGGAAAAAAATAGGTTAAGTGACAAGGGTTGTTGGTCATTGATAGTAATTCAAGCATAGGCATGATAAAAAAAAATTGAACAAAGCATATAAAATAAGAAATACAATTTAACTCTTAAATTATATAAAAAATATAAACAACCATTAAATTTAATCATGTTCATGTCAAAAATTAATTTTGATATAAATAGATTGTTATTGATAATGTCTTGCACATTCTATTTAGTCTCACACATCAATGATATTGTTAACAGTATAATTAAATTATAGATAAGAGATTTCCTCTCTCTCTCTCTCTCTCTCTATGTACATATATATATATACACACACACATATAGTCTTTCTTTTCATTTTTTATTATTTTATTTTATTACTTTGTTTAACTTCTTTCTTCTTTATTTTTTGTTTCCCTCAATCTTTGTGTGTCATTTTCTCACCTCCCTTCTCTATTTATAGTCTAGATCTGCAACTTCATACCTATTTGGAATCTTTAAGCTCTCTTTATCTTAACAATAGATCATGAAGTGTGTTCGGAAACATTGATTCAAAAATCTTGTACACAATTTAATCTAGAAACAACATTCGAGCTCCAATATAATTAAATTTTAAGAATCCAATTTCTTAAAGATGAATAATTCATAAATAACACTAATTCATAACAAGGGGCTTTTACAAATATTTTAATGAGAAAATTGATTTTTCTTTAGTTTCAAATAGCCTCTCAATCTATAGATTTAAGTATATGCTTGATATTCTATTTATTATTATTATCATCGAAAGAGTTTATATGATAGGCTTCCAAGTAGACTTTAAGAAGATTATTTCAAACCATATCCATAAGGAATTACAAAATTCACATGGAAATCCATTACATCCTAGAGAATTTTCACTCTCCATGTTGAACACCACCTAACAAAGGTAATGTTAGGTGAGAAGTTATTGATACATATTCTCCTAGGGAGTGAAGAGACAATACGGGACCACAACCGTATGCTAGTAAACAATATAATCTCTATCAACAAACAAATTTTGGGCTTTTAAACTATATTAATGGTAAAAAAAATCTTGATGAATGGTATGTAGCTCAATTAAGAGTTTTGACCTTATTTAATGTACTAACTCAATTAAGAAGCATGATGAACTCTTAAGGATTAATATAATTATTCACAAACTTGATGCAAATGTTAATATAATGGAGCTAAGTTTTTTGTTTTACTTTGGGGAAAAATAAATGTATATTATAATTTATTAATTTATTGATATTTATCCATTCAAAATTGTTAAAAAGGCTCAAATAGTTTCTTCTCTTACTCAACAATGGCATGATAAAGCTCTGAAGTCCTAGGTAGTGGCTTCATATTATTAGGAATGAAAGAGTGCTAGTTAGCATCCATAATTGCATAAAAGTTGAGAGGGACACTTGATAAATTTTTCATCATTTAATCCATTCAAGCTGATGTTGAGCAAATGTATTCAAATTATAGACACATTGAAAATGAGTAAGAGTTTTTTGATGAATTAGTAGAGATGTATTAAGGAAGGATTGAGGCTTCTTTATCTTCCACTTGTATTTTTGTTATTGTTTTTAATGTACTTCAATTTACTGGAAGACAATTGGAAATAATAATTTTTGTTAAAGGCTTATAAGAAACAAAAGTAATTGGAAAAAGTATAGGGAAATTGGGATAACAACATGGCTCTCTCAAACCATTTGAGATCAATTTTAGTTCTATAGAAAATATCAATCTAAATGTACTAGAAAGATTTATTATGATGGTTGCTATTATTAGCATTAAAATGCATCAATCTATTGTGCATGCTTAGTACCAAGCTTCACTCTCACTTTCTATCCAATGCATGGGGAGATTATGACATCTACCTAACACAACTTACATCATGCCAAAGTCTCCACAAAGAACTCAAGCTATGGTAAGAATCAAGTAAACAACATAATAGTAAATATTAGATCAATTAGCATATTTAGTGTGAAATCATAAATATTAATATCATCAAAGGAGTGATTATTAATATTAAAGAGATGTCATAGAGCCCAGTTGGTGTGGTCACATCCTTCATCCAATAAACAACTACCGTTTGGAGAAATGAAAGTAGTAACTCTACCATATCCTATCTTGTGGTTCCAATACAAAAAGTGGCTACTTATCCATACAATACAACAAGTTCTAGAAAGGAAAAAAGCATAAATTATAACCTCTTGCAAACAAAGAATGTTTAGGTTTGCAAGTATTGGTTGAGTACCTCTCATAACATAATTTCTTATGTCCTCGTGAGATCCCTCTCTACCACCTTGAAGGCTGATATGTATATGTGTTTGGGTCTAGATCCTAATTTACCTAATCAAAACATAGTTTCTTGTCCAATTGTATTAGATCTGGAACATTCAATGATTGAAAATTAATCAAGCATAAGAATCGAAAAGCATATTAGTGCCACCAAGCTCTTCAAAACATTTATAGCTATTCTATTAAAAATCACTTTCTATTATGGGTTTGTAAATTCACAGCTAGAAAGTTCATTTGAAAATTTTCCACTTATTTGGAACATAATCCCCATCCTAAAAGTCCAAAACAAAGTTTTGCGAGTGCCTAAAAGTCACTTGAGGAAAAGAGGAAAAGATAGAACACTAGCAACATATGAAAAGTTTTGCTCATCCCTTTGAACTCCACAGTCTTATTTGCTTGATCAACTCGCTTTCAAATCAATGGATCAATATTGTTTTTTTACTTGCTATTAGAATAGACACAAATTTTCATAAAGTGATGGGACTCATTTCATTTATTTATTTATTTTTGGAATACACTCAACTTCTTGAAAAGAAATTAGATCTTACATATTCACTCTATGTAAACATCAAATAACTTAATGATGAAATAATTAATAATAATTTTATATTTCCTTTACATAAAAAATAATAATAAACATTTATCCTATTTTAATAACCAAACTTTATATTTGACTATTAGATTGTTTAATACATATGGAATTTGAGCTTGTTTGGTGAACGCCTTTCATCATTGCTTGTTAATTACTACGATCTTTCGTCTGTGCTTACACGGAAATTTGGAAGTAGATGTGTCGGTACAGAGAATAAGATAGAGGGCGTACTATCTGCTCCTCGTTTCATTATCTCTCACGTTGAAATTACCAACTTTCCTGCCCAGGAAACTTGTAGACCGTAGATTCTAGGCTATTACCTGGAGAGCATTAGTAACAACTTTGTTATATCTGTAAGAAAGAATTGGTCAAAGTCCAATAATCTAGAAGCCTAACAAGACCACGACTCTGAGCTGGACCTTATTTTTTACACCTTATTGATCTAAAAAAACACCTTGAATGGTATGAAACGGAGCTTCGTGGAAATAAAATTGATATTTAATTATTCCTTGCCTTTCCTGTCAAATTTCCTATAAATTCATGATCTTCATCTTCTTCTACCATATGTTTTCAATGTAGTAAGAATGGGGGATGAGAGCCTGGTATGTTTGATGCGCAAGAGAGATGACACTAAACTTCTTTCTAATGGAGACTAGTGTCATCTGCCTGAGCATCAAACCTAACATGATGCTCCTCAAGTTCAAAACAGTTCTATTGGGTTATTCTCACAACATCTTTTTTCTTTTTTTCTTCTTTAAACTTCTGAATTGGATCTCCATCTTTCATTTTCTATTTGTTCATTGTTTATACTTAACATTTTATGGGCTATCAAGGTTTGAGATTACAGATGTTCTCCAAAGCTTAGATGGGCTGATGAATGTAAATCATCAGTATAAGATGATATTAGTTTGTTTCATTTCTTTCAGACGTTCATTATTGTCAAAATTTTATTTTTTAATACTTGTTTGTTTCATTTTATGCATTGGCAGTTAGAAAGTAATCTTCTTCTACCATAAAGACGACAGCGTGGTATATTTGATGCGCAGGTGGGATGGCACTAATCTTCTTTTATTGGGTTTCTGTCACAACCACCTTTTCTTTACTTATGAATTTGATCTTCATCTTTTATTTTTTAATACTCCATTTGCTTAAGATCCAACCTTTTATGGGTTATCAAGGTTTGAACTTACAGATATTTGCTTCAATGTTCTAAGCTGTTCTCTAAAGCTTAGTTGGGTAATACTTGTTTGTATAATTTTATGCATTGGCTGTTGGATTATATAAGTTTATTTCATTTCTTTCAGATTCTCATAATTGTCATAACCTTATTTGTTAATACTTGTTTGTATAATTTTATGTATTGGCAGTTAGAAAATAATTAAGGTTGCAAGGATTTGGGCAATACTCTTCTTGTGGATTATAGATGCCTTCCTGTGTTGTGAATATGTCTTGAGGTGTTGAGATAATCTCTACGCATCTTGGCCTGTGACTTCTTTTCAATGGTTAGAGAAGAAATAAGTAGTCATAAACAATTGCTTATCAGAGGAGCTTACTTAATGCATAATGTTAGCAATTTCTCAAAACAGAATGTTTTTAGCCCAACTCAAGAGACGCAGAGGTGGCATTACATTTACTTTTGATTTTAAGTTTATCGTTGACCTTTGATAAAAAAAGGAGTTGCTAGGAAGGAGATGCCGAGCTTTGCGAAAATAATTTATTTGTCTGGCTTAAATTATATGCAAATGTTACTTACAGATAGGCTACTTTGCATTCTAAGTTTGCAGGACCTTCAACGTTCATTTAATTAATCCATGTACAGTATGAAAAGAGATTTTCGAAGATAGATTTGATGTGACAAGGAAAATTGCTTCGCATTTCCTTTGGAAGAAAGTGAGTGTCTTATGCTTTTAGACGTCCACATTACCTCCTAATGGTATGAAGAGGTATGATAATGATTGATGTTTCCTCATCGTGAATGGTTTGATGATGAAATTTGATGTTGAGTTAACTCATTACTTTAGTTAGAATATTTAATGGTTAAATAGTTAGTAATTTATATAAAAAGTAGCAAATGTTTGTTCAATTTTTATTGGTCAAAATTAGTTTTTGACGGTCTTTTATTTGACAGGCATTTTTTTACAAAATTATGAATGGAAGAGGGTTTTGAAAGGGTCAAATTTAATCTTTGAATGTTAAAATAGAGTATATTTAAGAGTAATTCGTTCCCCTTCATTATCATATTCATGTACCTAAGTCAAGATGGAATGATGTGGTGAGTCACCTATTCTCATATCTTCCATTTTGAAGCATACATATTACATCAAAAGTAAAATAAATAATAAGATATATATCTATATAATGAAAAATAAAATAAATGATAATTACAGTATTTTTTTAATTGTAATTTAATGAATACCATGCTTTATTATTTGAACATCCGTATAATGTAAAGATTTATTTTGATGTGTTAATGATCTAGATCCAAGTAGACCACTTAAAGTATAAACAAAGATGTATCATATCCTTGTCAGTTTTGTCAAAATAAATTTCCAAAAAAACTGGGACTGTAACAAGAGAAAGCATTATTAGCATACAGTTAAATATGTGATATAGTTTGTGGTACTTTTTTTTAGAATAATTAAGCAGTCTCTTATTTAGACTATTCACTTGTCTAATGAGGGTAGTTACAATTATAGCTAGAACATATTTTTATACGAAGGTAAGTGAAGCATGCCAAGAGATACCATGTGTCATATGTAATATGGAAAGGATCGTGTAGATGTTGAAAGGGAAATAAAGAGATCCTAGATTCACTAGTAGAGGAGCACCTTGAGCAAATTGATAATCAGCACTATACTAAAATATTTCTATTTCATTCTCTTAAATTTTAGTTTGCTTGATTTTTTTAATTTATTTCTACGTTCAACTTTGCAGTCAGTGCCTAAAGCTCTCAAATTTCTACAATTTCTTTTGTTCTTGGAGTCGTAATTGAAGTGGCTGAAATACAAATGCATCGAGTAATGTTGTCTCACAAGGTTTATCTTTCAAACAAATACAATTGGCTGCTGTAATGCCAATCACTGCAACCTTTGCCAACATCCTCACGGCCTGTGAAGTGGAAGTTTTAGACAATCCTTACTAACCTAAATACACCAATGACATGAGTTTGAGTCTTGCCCGAGAAGAGATGGTAGTTGTAAGTGCCCTGGTGGACATGCACATAAAGTATGGAAGCATATAAAAGGCCCGTAAATTATGTTGTCTCAAAGAAATGTGGTTACATGAAATATAATAATCGCAGAAATACAAAAATGTATTTGTTGGAAAGGCTTTAGAAATGCAATACTTTTATTTTATTGCCTCCAGAACCTATCGATTCAGCTCCATTTTGACAGAAAATTGCGCGCAGGGTTCAACAAAAGGCCATTCATCGATGACAAAAATGGGAACTCGTAAGTCATGAAGCGATCGGAAATGAGGCAATGACAGAACACAAAAAATGATTTTAAAAAATTCGAAGGAAAAAGAAAAGATCAGAGTCCCCAAGCGTAAGGAAAACAAAGTTGTTGGGCCTGTGTAAATAAGGAATTAAGAAAAGCAGCACGGGGAAGGAAAGAATTGAGTTTGAGAATAGAGCCTAGAACCAGCGTGAGGAGAGAGGGAATAAAACCCACCCGAGGATAGGTAACGTGGAGAAAACAAAGAATAATAAAGGTTGTGTAGAGTAAAGAGAAGGAAAGGCTGCATGGAGAAACAATGGACTCCCTATGATAGAGTGGGGGAATTTGTTTTGGATTAATTCATTGTAGCAGATTTAATTTTTTTTAAATTCCTTCCATAGTTTAATGAATTGTTTTAGACCTTTCAATTCAGCATAGAATTTGGGCATATTGTGGTTTTTAATATTGAAGTTGAAGTTTTCTTTTTTATTAAATTACCTTATTTGTTAAGGCGAGGTGTCTAGACTCTAATATCAATTGCAAAGCAATATGTGAGGTCTCTTGCATCTTAGTATTAGATTGACTAGTCTTGAGAGTGTAGAGGATACACTAGGTCCCGTGTATAGTGTGAAGCGATTGTGAAGAAGCTTGTGTGGGTTGTTGTAGGTGAGAGAGAAAATTCCTAAGCAATGAGAGCTTGAAGTTATGAACAGGTTAATCTTGATTGAAAGAGTGGAAGGAAATTGAGATACAGATGCCACCGTGAAGAGAAATTTCCATAATAGAGGATGTGTTGGAATGAGTTTGAGAGATGATAAGAAATGAGGTGATATTAGCTACAAGAAATGCAAGGGACCTTGTGAGTGAAGAAGAAAGTGAAGTGGAAGAACAAGGAAGAGAAGAAGAACATCCAAAGGATGCTAGAGAAGAAATATTTTTTAGGGCTCTTTCAAGAATTGCAAAAAGAAACAAAATGGATATACCAAGATTTTCTAGAACATTTATCTAGTTGAGTTGATTGATTGGATATGGGAGTTGGAATAATATTTTGAAATAGAGGAAATTAGATACTTGCAAAGGGTAAAGAAATCCCAAACAAATAGAGACCCAAAATAACATGGTGTAATCAAATGGTGATAAGGTTGAAGAAAAAAAAAATTCCTAGAGGTTATGACATGGAGTTATTCAAGAAGCTCTAAAATTAGAAACATAAAGACATGAGTGTAATAGACTACATGCATGAGTTCTACAAGCTTGTCATTCAATCAAGAAGTCATGAAATTGATAGGGAAAAGGTAACCAGATATGTGAATGGCTTATGATTAAATAATCAAGATGAAATGAGTATATTTTAGAGTAACACCATGGAAGAAGCATATCAATATGCATTGAAGGTTGATGAAAGGTTAATGAGAATACAAATAAACAATTCCAAAAGTTGTGGAAGATTTGTAGAAAAAGAAAGAAAATTGAAGAAAAGTCCAAGCCCAAATGGAGTAAAGAAGTGGGCAAAGAAAAAATAAAGTAGTTCCCAACAAGAGGACATTGTAGCAAAAACAAAGGATTCCTTGGTAAATAATATTAGTGTGGAGAATTTAGTTATTGTGCTTATGATTTCCCTCAAGTACTAAAAGGTAGCAAGAAGAGTGAAACAAAAATCGCTTGGCACAAGAGGATAAGTAGTGTGATGCATCCCTAAAAATTGAGGACCCTAAAGAAGGTGAATTTCACATGATGAGGACAAGGTTGGTGAATCCCAAGGTGGTTGAGGAGGAACCATCTGCAAGGAGTCTCTTTCAAATTACGTGGAAGACTAGAGGTAGTTGTTCTAAAGTTATAGTAGATAGTTTTAGTATGGATAACCTTATTTCAGAAGAGATAGTAGAAAATCTACGTTCGAAACACAATAACACACTTAGAGGTCACATCATTGAAAATAATAAATAAAAAGAAGGTCATATTCCCCCATTAATGTGTAATCATACTGCTATGTTGAGATCTTAAGGAAAGAGAGGGATCCATATCAAGGACACATACCTCCAATTCCAGGAATAAATTCTCATCAAAGATAAATATTCCCAAAATGGGGGAATAGATCCTCATCAAAGATGCATACCTCTTAACAAAGAGAAGGGGTCCTTATTGGGAGTACATACCCTCCGTAAATCAAAGGGAGTGGATCTTTGACTAAGGATACCAACCTCCCAAAAAAAGGAGTGGAGATTTACATCAAGGATAAATAGCTCTAAAACACCAGTTACCTTTGCCCCTAGTGTATAGGTGAGGATAATCACACTGGAGACTAATATGTTGATATCCAATATAAAGAATGGTTGCACACAATATTGTAATACCATGCATGACAAGTAGCCCCCAAAAAAGCTATTAATGTCACATAGAGAGGAGAAACACAATAAACAAGAGGTTAATAAATATTGATAGGGACAAGACAAACAAGAAACTTAATGTTCCTATTCATGTGAATTATGCCATTATTAAGAATTTTTCAAACCTCTCTCTTAAAGGCCATACATTGACTGTTGGTATGACCAAACATTCGATGATAGGAACAAAAAAATTATTTGCATGATCACATTTTTGGGACTCATGATCTTCTCAATCCTTTTGATCCACTCCTTTTTCATAGCACTTTTTTTTTGTTACAGGATCAATCCACTCCTCTCTTTCTTTGAAGTATACTTAGATTTGACATGCTTTGAAGGTGGATATTATTTTTAGCTTTTGTAAAGAACCAAATGTAGTTATTTTCTAGGATATGCTATTGACATCTATTCAAAGCTAATATTTTCTACAATGTGCTTTTATAGACTTACGTGAAGCCTATTAAATTTGCACTTGAGGTGACTTAGTTGAAGATATTTTTGGGGTTGGCTAGGATGATGCTCCTTGTTGTGTTTCTAAAGCCTTACGTCAAGCCTCCTCTTCTCCTCCTTGAGGACACCATCAAGGTTGTAGCTAGTTAGCTAGAAGAGACCATGGATCCTAGTCTTGTGGCTCTCAACCCCTAAGCAATAGAGATAATATTTCTCATGGTTGGTCTCAACCATCTTTCCTAGCTTCTACCTCTTGTCAATGGTATGGTGATCTTCTTTGGCAAAGTTCTTCAAATGTTCATTGGTTGTACATTTCTCCATTTTATGCTCAATGAACTTCAAAGGACACTCTTGAGGAAAAGAGCACACTCACTAGTTGGGAGTTAATTGATGATAATCTTGATCTCAATGATCTTTAGAGGAAACATGATGATAAAGATCCCCTCCTAGTATTGCATTAAATATTTAATTTTTCTATTTTACAGTCAAGATTGTCCCTTTCACCTCTTTTCTTTAGTTTGGACTTGTCCTATATAGTTTTTTGGGGGCGTGTCTTATTACCATGCAACGTTATTTGGTGGATATTGCACTATAAACATTTTACTTAATATATGAATTTAAGTAGCCTTAATAACAACGACAACAATAATTGTGACTCCAATGGTCCTAACATTGACTATCATTATTAATAATTAAATGAAATGAACTTATTAAAACAAGTTACATTTAAAAAAGAACAAAACATGTAATGCCAAATGAAAATAACAAAATTTACATACATACATACAATATATATACATACAATATATATATATATTTATATAAAAAACTTTTTCCTTTTGTATTGTATATTCAGAAAAGGTATAATAATGAAATTAGTGACGTAAGCTCATTAAATGATAGAACTCGATAACGTTGAAAAGTCGAATGAAAAAAAAATCTGGGGTTTTACGTTGATATTCATACAGTATATTTTAATTGTGAGTTCAAAAGCGAGATTGGTAATGAGTTAAACACCACGGAATTTAGTGTGGGGTCATTTAGAATCCGTTTGATCCAGCTCATAAACAACATGGAATTTAGTGTGGGGTCATTTCAATAACTAGGCTAGTTGTTGAGGTCATAACCTGGTGTTAGGAATGTGTACATTGTTTCTTGCAAAAAGCCCACACCAAATAAACCCTCGTTGACTGGAATGGGTATTCTCGTTGAATAGTCTTCAAGACTTTTAAAAAAAATCTAATTGGTTTTTCACATTGTATGAGCAGGCTGCTTGTGGATTACGAGCTTTTGCCATTAACCATAAATATCCATAGATTTCTTTTAAGTTACTCATTCTTGGAGATCTCAGTCTATGGTGTCTTATATATAGGTAACTATGATTTAATTTGTAATTTTTAATGTAAAAGTTAAAATGTAAATTGTATCAATTTTAGGATAGTTTATTTTATTTTAATTACAGTTTTAATTATTCAAATTTAATATATTTAAGAATTTAAGTATTTTTATGTTCAATTTTATAATTGAAAAAATATTTGTTAATATTGAATTTATCTTTCAATTATTGTTATTATTGTTTGTAACATCAATATTTAATATTCTTATACTTTTAGATATTTAAATTTAGATTCAAAATTTAATTTTATTAACTAATATAATATTATAAATAAAATAATATGATATAAACATGCTACATTTAAAAAAAATTAAATCTTGATATATTAATATTATATAGTTAAATGTTATATATTTAATTTTTATATACAACTATTATTAAACTTATTTATTTCTATATCAACTAGTGATGTGGCTCTTGGCCTTGTGAAAGCTTTCAACACTGCACTGCATACTATTGCCTTCAGGCCTATTGAGGGGGTTCAAATGTTTGTGTATGTAGGGGTGGTTGAGATTTCTAGTTTGGCTGCCAGTGGGCCTATGGAGGTGGTCTTTTCCTTTGGTGGTTCCTTTGGGATGAACAATGACTTCTACCTTGTTGAAGTGGGGCCTATTGAGCGGGTCCCTAAGATTGAGTTTGACAGGGTCATAATGTCTTTTCTACTTCTTCTAATAGTCCTATGGAGGTGGTCCAAATGTGTGTTGGTTTTCTTCGGGTTAAAGGTTAAGGGATTCCTTTCAAAACCCTCAGTATTTTTTTGGTTCAAATCCAATCTCTTGTTATTCTATGATTTGTTTCTATTTCTAGGATTGGTTATTTTGTGATCATAAGTTTAATGAAAGCCCCTATTTCCTTATTGCCTCCTCCCACGACTAAGCAAGCTTTTTCCCATGGGGATCCTTTAGGCATAAGGTTGTGGGATGCCATTCAATACCTGGTAGTATTTTTTGGCTTCCTTTGTTGTTCCTCTAATGCAAGGGTTTTGGTTTTGGTTATTGTTCTGAATCTTTCAAGGATTTGAGATCCTTGTTCCCATCGGTTGGGTGCTCTAGTCAAAAGCCCCTTTTGCTACAAAGGGATTTCTCTTTGTAGGTGTTGGTGGGTTCACTACTTGTGAGTTTCACCATATTTTGTTTGTATTGGTAATGGGCCTATCATGTCTTTTTCTAATCAAAACAATCGTATTTGTGCTATGAAATTTCCACAATTCATGTTTTATTCTCTTAATTTTTTTGGATTTGATTGTGTATGTATTTTTTATCATCAATGTTTCGAATCACACTCCATGATTCATCGTCAAGATGAAAAAGAATTCTAAGGAGATGAAAAATAATGAGTTGCAGATTTGAGAGAGAATAAAAAGAGATGAGGGGTAGGAGAGGGCATGAGGATCAAGGGAGAAAAATAATAGAAAAAACAAAAAAACAAAGGAGAAAAAAGCAAATAACCAATAAGACCACATAAAAGTTAGAGGACGAAAACCTATAGAATAACAACAAAAAGAAAATAAGTAGAATAAAAGATAATAAAAAAGAAGGAAAAGGAAAAAACCAAAGAGAAAAATAACAACAAAAATAAAGATAATAATAAAATTAAAAAAAGACAATAAAATGAGAACCCAAAGAATGAGAATATGTGTATGTGTGTGTGTGTGTACATATATATATATATAAGAACAAATAAGCCAACAAACGAAAATATATAAATGTACACACACACACACACACACATATATATTCATGTGTGTGTGTGTGCAATGATGATACTTGAGGAATGAAAGAAATAAGGTTCAACCCATCATTGTGATTAAGATTTGACACAGACACAAACACACACACACACACACATTCGTGTGTGTGTGTGCGCAATGATGATACTTGAGGAATGAAAGAAGCAGGAGATACTAAGGTTCAACCTATCATCATGATTAAAATTTGTCTAATCAAAAGTCTTTGAAATCAAAAGACCAATATTCTTTTTTACGATCCACTATTAGAAAAGGCACAAATTTCCTTAAAATGATGTACATACATTTCATATCTTTTTTAAAATACACTCAACTTTTTGAAATAAATTTGCATCTTACATATTCACTCTATATAAACATCAAACAACTTAATGATCAAAGAATTATTATTAATTTTATATTTCATTTACACAAAAAATAATAATAAACATTTATCTTATTTAAATAACCAAATTTTATTTTTGACTATTAGATATGGAATCTGAGCTTGTTTGGGGAATGTCGACCGCCTTTCATCATTGCTTGTTAATTACTACGATCTTTCGTCTGTCCTTACACGGAAATTTGGAAGAAGTAGTGTTTGCACAAAGAATAAGATTGAGGGCGTACTATCTGCGCCTCGTTTGATTTTCTCTCATGTTCAAACTACCAACTTTCCACGCAAGAAACTTTTAGACCGTAGATTCTAGGCTATTACATCTTTGTTATATCGATCTGTACGAAACAATTGGTCAAAGTCCAATAATCTAGAAGGCTAACAAGACCAGGACTCTTGACTGGACCTGATTGTTCACACCATATCGATCTAGAAAAACCCTTGAATGGTATGAAACGGATAAAATTGATGTTTTATTATTCCTTGGCTTTCCCTGTAAAATTTCCTATAAATTCATGATCTTCATCTTCTTCTACCATATCTTCTACCATATGTTTTCCAAGTAGTAAGAATGGGGGAAAGAGTGCCATAAAGACGAGAGCCTAGTATGTTTGGTGCGCAGGTGAGATGACACTAAACTTCTTTCTAGAGGAGACTGGTGTCATCCACCTGAGCATCAAACCTTCTCTAGCTCAACATGATGCTCCTCAAGTTCAAAACAGTTCTATTGGGTATTCTCACAACCATTTTTTTTTTTTACTTCTGAATTGGATCTCTATCTTTCATTTTCTATTAGTTCATTGCTTATATTTAACATTTCATGGGCTATCAAGGTTTGTAATTACAGATGTTCTCCAAAGCTTAGATGGCTTGATGAATGTAAATCGCCATTGTAAGATTGATATTTGTTTGTTTCATTTCTTTCAGATGTTCATTATTGTCATAATCTTATTTGTTAATACAAACAAAGACGAGAGCTGGTATGTTTGATGCGCAAGTGAGATGGCACTAAAATTCTTTGATTTCCAGAGGAGCTTAGTGTCATCCATCTGAGCAACAAACCACTTCTTTGTCACCGTGATACTTCTCAAGTTCATAACAATTCTACTGGGTTCTTCTCACAACCACTTTTTCTTTACTTATGAATTAGATCTCCATCTTTTATTTTTCGATACTCCATTGCTTAATATATAACTTTTTATGAGTTCTCAAGGTTTGAACTTATAGATATTTGCTTCAATGGTCTAGGCTGATCTCTAAAGCTTAGTTGGGTAATACTTGTTTGTATAATTTTATGCATTGGCTGTTACATGATATGAGTTTGTTTCATTTCTTTCAAGTGTTCATAATTGTCATATCCTTATTTGTTAGTACTTGTTTGTATAATTTATGCATTGGCAGTTAGAAAATAATTAAGGTTGCAAGGATTTGGGTAATACTATCCTTGTGGATTATAAACGTCTTCCTTCTATCTCGTACTAAAATGGCTTTTCTGTGTTGTGAATACGTCTTGAAGTGTTGAGATAATTTGTAAGTCATCTTCGCCTGTGATTCTTTTCAATGGTTGGAGAAGAAATAACTAGTGATAAAAAATTCTTAATAGAAGAGCTAACTTAATATATGATATTAACAATCTCTGAAAACAAAATGTTTTTAGCCCAACTCAAGAGTCACAGAGCTGGCATCAAATATAGTTTTGATTTTAAGTCCATGGTTGACCTTTGAATGATCTATAGTTGATAAACGAGTTGCTAGGAAGGAGATATTAAGCTTTGTGAAAATAATTTTCTTTTTTGTCTTAAATTGTATGTAAATATTACTTACAGATAGGCTTCAATCATTGGCTGTTTTGCATTAAAGTTTTGCAAGCTCTTCAACATACAGTTTATTAATCCCTGTACAATATGAAAAGAGGTTTTTGAAGATAGATTTGATGTGACAAGGAAGATTGCTTCGCATTTCCTTTGGAAGAAAGTGAGTGTCTTATGCTTTTTGACGTCCACATTAGGAGAGGTATGATAATGATTGATGTTTCTCCACCGTCAGTGGTTTGATGATTAAATTTGATGTTGAGTTAACTCACTACTCTAGATAGAATATAATTATGTTTAATGGTTAAATAGAACTAGTAATAATTATATATATCATTCATATAAAAAGTGACATTTGGTCAAAATTAATTTTTGACTGTCTTTTATTAGAGGAGCATTTTTAACAGAATTATGAATATAAAAAGGGTTTTGAAAGAGTCAAAGTTAATCTTTGTATTCATGTATTTAAGTCAAGATGGAATGATGTGATGAGTCACTTATTCTCATATCTTCCATTTTAAAGCATAGATATTACACCACTATGAACCCCTTTTAAGATAGATATATCTATGTAATGAAAAGTAAAATAAATAATAATTACAGTATCTTTCTTTATTGTAGTTTGATTAATACCTGTAAAGCAGAAAATCGCGATCGAACCCTAAGTGTTCCCCCCACCACTCCAAGGAGAGAGAAAGGAGGTCATTAGGGTTGACGGTTTTCACTTAGGGGAGACTTTACATTCAAAAGAGGGGTTGAAACCCACAAGATCCAATCCCACACAATGCAAGATTGGATTCTAAATGAGTTTCAAGGGTTAAGACAACAAGGCTACCCTCTTTTGTAAAGAATGTAGATAGAAGGATTAAGCTAGGAATGCATGAAAAGTGAGAAATATTCGCTTATAAACAGAGATAGGAATATAGGATGAAGCTGCGAACCTGGAATTAGCAGTAAAATGTCGAGACGGCACTGTCCTGCAAATTTGAGCGAAAGTTGACGCGACGATGGCACCCGGCGTGCACACGGTCCTTCGAAAAATCCGCAAAATGAAGGGGGATCTGTTTGTCTCTGCACAAGGGTTCCAGATCTTCAATTTTAGCCGCGCACCTGCAACCTACACACAGAAAAGAGAGGACGATTGGGGGGTTAGGGATTAGGGGTTTGCTCTTAGGTCAAACCCCGGTTTTGGAATTAACCAAGAAATGAGAATGTTGTAAACGTAAATGATTGTAATGTAATAAAGTACTGATACCTTGTTGTAAGAATGTTTGTATTCTTACATGCGAAGGTGTAATTGTTGTTGTATGTTGTATGTTGTATGTTGTATGTTGTATGTTGTATGTTGTATGTTGTATGTTGTATGTGATCTCCTCTTCAATGGTTGAATCCTTGTCTTGAATGCAACACTTAGCCTTGAATGGAGACTTAGAATGATCAATTACTTGAAGGAATGCTTGAATGCTTAAATGCTTGAATGCTTGAATGCTTGAATATCGTTTCCGCGTCTTGTACACACATGTCCTTCCTCCTCAAAATGAGAGAGGAAATGTAGTTTATATACTTGCCAATTAGGGTTGAAAGACTGATTTTTCCGACCTTAGGCCGACCTAGGAAGATTATTTTCCAATTTGCAAACTAAAAGACTCGAAGCCCCATAAGAGACCGGGCCCAAAGTAGGGCCAGGGACCAAGGCGCTGGGCGCCATGGTCCCACCTCCAGGGACAGCAGGGTGCAAGGAGGATTAGGCCAAGGTGCTGAAAAATGCAGTTTTTGATGTCATGGACAAGTTTCGGGGTCTCCATTCAGGTTCAGTGTTGCATCGCCATCGTGAAGACCCAAATGCAGTCGAAATTGCAAGTGTCGCAATTTTAGGACGCTACATTTAGCCCCCACTTTAGCGGGAGTATAAGCGTACGCCCATACTTCCGATAAAGTACAAGGAAACAACATTGAAAGACTTTCACCACGTCAAGGAGGCAAGACACACCAAGCCCCTAGTGGACTAAGGATCTTACGACTTCGATTGACAAAGTAAAAGGGAAGATCACGAGGGAGAACCATGTCTGTCAGTAGTAAGGTTCCCTCACTATGAGTCATGCAAGAAAAATACCAAAAATTTTCAAGGCAAAGCTAAGTTCGCCAAGAAATTTTCAAGTATCCTAAAGGGATAGATGGGGTGTATGCCCCCCTACGTTAAAGCGATTGCACACGCCTCAACGGGGGTGATTGCTTTAAGGTAGTGATACACATAAGAAATGAGAAGGGAAAGGAGCACGTTATCACAAAGATTTAGCCCCCAAGTGTGAGATAAACCCAAGGATAATAGACACAAAACACAAAGCACGAGGTGACTTCGCTTTCCTCGGGATCAGTATGCTGTATGATAATTCATGTATTTCATATGTATGTATGCATAATTGTTCTTCATTCCCCAATCAAGGAAGGTCACCTAGAAGAAGAGAACACATGTCTCTTTTGAGTTAACATGAGAGAGACCAAAAGAGATCTCAATGCTTTGCATCGTCCTCAAGTAGACAACACTAAGAACAACAAATAGAAGAATGAGAATAACACATAGAAGAAGTAACAAAAGAGAGGAGGAGAGAGTCTGCTATGCTAATGAAACTAGTCTAGCACGTCATCCACCCCCCGATCTTGCTGATCAATATTTCGGGAAGGCAGGAAACACGCTAGAAGAGGAACATTCAACACAGCAGATGGAGCTATCACAAGATCCAAACAAGGGCTATGTTCATGTTCCAAGCCACATTGTTCTTGTCTAGGAGCTAGGATAAGTGCTTTAGAAAATTTGTTAGATAAATGGTTATCAACATCAACATATTCATATTCACTATCAGAAGCAAGAGAAGTAACATTTTCATCATGAATAACATTTTCATCTATATCATCATCAAGATTTATAAAAATAGGATCTTTAACTCACACAGGATCAAAATCATCATGCATCTTATGTTTAGGAGATTTTGGAGAAAATGGAATAATGCTAGCTGAAGGTGTTTTTGGGGATTGCAAAGTTTGAGAAGCAGCTGCCTAAGCTCTAAGACGACGCTTTCATCGATGTTCACACGTAGAACGATTTCGTCTAGTCTTAGTAGGAAGTTGAGAAGATTGAGGAGGAGGAATGTTCTCATCCTTATCACTTGGGTGTTTAGGTTGTGATCTCTTAGGTTGGATAATAGGAGAAGAGGAAGGTCTCTTCTCTCCATAAGAGGAAGGAGGAGGAACTGCTCCATATAAAGGAGGAATATTTGGTTTAGGAAGGAGACGAAGTCCATCATGATGAGGAGGTATAGGTCTACTTTTAGAAAGTTTATTAGACATAGACATAGTCACATCCATAGGAATGGGTTGGAAATCTTCTTGAGGAAAGACATTAGTTTTATCTTTCAAAGGAAGAACTTCCTTCTCAAGAATGATAGGAATATCAAGTTTGGGTGTTCTAGGTTCACTTAGAGATAGGATCATATCTGTTTTCCACTTTTGATAAGATTTGAAAAGATGATCACTTCGCAGAGGAAGAGATTGGAATTGTTTAGGCCAAAAATAATCAATAGGAACGCTAGAAGTTCTTTTAGCTGGTTTAAAGAGACTATGATTGACAGTAACAACTTCACCATTATGGGGAAATTTCAAACATTTATGAATAGGAGAAGCAATAGCTTTCATGGAAGATAGCCAAGGATAGCCAAGCTTCACACGAAATTGTTCAGATGAAGGAATAATAGCAAAGTTCACATCAAGGGATTTGTTATGAACTTCAATAGGTAATGTAATAGAACCAATTGCAGGAGAAGAAAATGCATCAAATAATTTCACAATCACATCTGTTTTGTCATAGATCACTTGATTCAATTGCAAAGTAAAAAGAAATTCTTCAGTAATAACATTAACCATGCAAGAAGGATCAATAAGCACTCCACGGCAAGGTGTATTCTTGAATTTTGCAACTATGTATAAAGGACCATCAGGTGCCCTGATAATTTCACTAGAATCAAATGTGATGGAAGGTTCTTTAGGGTTTTCTTGCTGCTCTACAAAGTTAATCACATTCGGAGTCATAGACACAAGACCATTAGATGAGAAAGAGGAATCATTAGTCTCAATCACATTAGAGGTATGAGAAGGTAATGGATCAGTAAAAATCTTAAGATTTTGGTTAGGAGGAGCTATAGATGTGTTACCTTTATCATTCACACCAGAAACAGAGATAGTATTATTATCAATCAAATCTTGAATTTTACCCTTTAAAGCAAAACATTTTTCAGTATCATGCCCAGGTTGACGATGAAATTGACAAAAAGATTTGTTATCAAAATAGGGTGAATTAATCTTTGCAGGATCTATTTGCTTTATAGGAGGGAGAGTAAGCACATTTTGTTCCAATAACTTATTCATAATACTATGCAATGATTCATTCAAAGGAGTAAACTTTCTTTCTTTCTTGAAAAACTTAGAAATAGGAGGCACACTTGATGCTGCATTCACATTGTTGTTGATGATGTTTTCATTGAACTTAACGGACTCTCTGTTCGGTTTAAACTTTCCAAATGGTTGTTGACTACTATCACCCTTATCACTCGGAGCCATAGGATTTGCTTGTTCCATTTGACTCATAGTCAGTTGATAATTGTGAAGAGTTGCACACAACTGTTGGAAAGAAGTAAACTCAGAAAACAGAAGTTTTTCTCTAATATCTTTTTGTAAATTAGAAATAAACAATCTTTGAATATCATTGTCAGGCACTGGAAAAGAAATTTGAGCACACAAATGCTTATATCTACCAATGAAATCAGTCACTTTTTCTTTAACACCTTGTTTACAATGCATTAAATCAATCAAAGTAACTTTAGGACTTATATTGTTTTGAAATTGTTGAATAAAAGCATTTGCAAGTTGTTCGAAAGAAGTAATAGAATAAGAAGGCAACGAGCAATACCATTGTAGTGCTTTATCTCTTAATGTCCTAGTAAATAGTTTTGCAAGCAACCTTTGGTCATAAGCAAAATCGGTACATATTGTTTGAAAAGTCTTAACATGTGTTAGAGGATCACCTTTACCATTATAAAGCTCCAACTGTGGGATTTCAACATGTTTAGGGGGGATAGCCTGAACAATGTCAAGAGAAAGTGGGCTTGCAACATCAAATGTGGGCACACTAAACTTAGATTGATTCATAGAGGCAATTTGTTGCTGTAAAGAAGAGACAGTTTGTGCAAGATTATTAATGGTCACTTCAGTCGAAGAGTTCATATTAGACGTGTTAGATTATGATGGAGGTATTATGTTATTGAAAGAAGGTATTGATTGAGAGTAAGGTGGCGGGACACTATGATAGTTAGTCATAGGAGATGATTGGAAAAGAGGAGCACTACAAGGAGGGATGGAATGGTTGAATGAATTGCCCCCTTGCGTCATGTTCATTTGTGGAGATGTAATAGGGACACTCATTGAAGGAATGAATGAAGAAGTCAGATTGAATGAAGGAAGAGGGTTAATTGAAGAGGAAGGATTGCCCCCATGACTGGTGATCATAGGCGGAATGTCTTGTATAGAAGTAGTCATTATGTTTGATGTAAAGGTAGGTATGCTAGCAATAGAAGTTATCAAAGGAATAGAATGATTAACTTGAGTGGGAGGTTGTGTATAACCTAAAGTTTCAGCACAACTCTTCAAAGGCATCACATTCGAATCCACAATGTGTGCAATACCACGCAAAATATCAATTCCATTCTTATCACTTTGAACCATACGTTTTAGACCCTCAATTAATGAAAGAGCTTGACTATCGGGATACTCTTGAGACATCCATTACTGAAAATCATCAAATTGGTTATCCAATTTCGAAAGTTGTTCTACAGAAACCTCATGGAGAGCTTCTTCATCATTAAGAGGATTAAGGGAATTACTTGTGTCCTCATTAAAAAGGCCATTCAAATTAGGTTCCATCTCCTCAGTAATTAAACCTTGGAAAGACTTAATTCTAAGGCTTCGTCTAACGGGAATAGTGTGAGTAGGGCTTATCGTTGTAAAACTCATGCACTAGAGAGAGAGAAGATTTTGAATTTAGAGTTAGCAAATTTCAATAAAATCAGCTAATCTCCTAGATTTAGGCTGTTAAATGCAATCACGACAGTCTCCCGAATTTTCGAAAAAAAAGTCAGGGACCGTGGCGAACGGAGTGCACGCGGTCCTCGCAACTTTTTTTGAAATTTTCAGGGATGAAAGTTATGATGATTTTAAAGCTAATCTGAAAAAATTGAGTGATTTTATGATCTGTAGAAAGGCCAAATTAAAGTTACAATCTCAAAATTGAACCCTACCAAGATTGTTGAAAAATGCAAAATTTGAATTTTGAAAAAGAGAGGGAAACTGAAATTTTGAATTTTATGATTTTAGAGGGAATACCAAAAGCAATGCAAGTTTTGAATTTTAAAAGTTGACTCAATTTCATGCAGAATTCAATTTTGCAAGTGGAAATCAAAGTTGTTGCAATTAAACACTTAATTTCAAAAGTCACAAATTGCAAGAATTTGAATAAAGCATTGAAATTTCGAATGAACGCCAACACACTTTTCAGATTTAGGACAGTAAGAACACAATTTTGACACAAAATTTCAATTTCAACAATTTTTGAATGATTAGAAGCCTTAATCCAAGCAATCACCAGACCAACTTTGACTTTAATTTTGAAAGTGTTAGAATTGATGAAATCAGCCAAAATTCTGGATTTTAGCAGAAAAATACAGTAAGATCTAGCTCCCGAAATTTCGGAAAAAATGTCAGGGACGATGGCGCTCGGGGTGCACACGGTCCTCGCAACTTTTTTCCAAATTTTTAGGGATGAAAGATATTATGATTTTGTTGCGGAATCCAAAGTTACAGCTGATTTGGAGATGTTTTGATCAGTGAAATTATCAGTCAAAGGTTGAATCAAGAGGGTTTTAAAAATTAGGGTTTTGACACTTAACCACTTAATTTTCAGAATTAAAGCACAAATATGAATTGATAATTTGCAATAGAAGGGTAGATCTGAAACAAGCATTAACAATTAAACATTTCGCAAGCTCAATTACTAAAAAGAAAATTTTAGGGTTTTTATGCAATTCACCTCTAAAACTTGCAAAAGATCAAACATGGAAATGTAATCAAGGCATCCAATTTTCAGATCTAACCATGAATAATCAGAAAGGATGTTCACGTCGGGTTCACCAAAATGTAAAGCAGAAAATCGCGATTGAACCCTAAGTGTTCCCCCACCACTCCAAGGAGAGAGAAAGGAGGTCACTAGGGTTGACGGTTTTCACTTAGGGGAGACTTTACATTCAAAAGAGGGGTTGAAACCCACAAGATCCAATCCCACACAATGCAAGATTGGATTCTAAATGAGTTTCAAGGGTTAAGACAGCAAGGCTACCCTCTTTTGTAAAGAATGTAGATAGAAGGATTAAGCTAGGAATGCATGAAAAGTGAGAAAGATTCGCTTATAAACAGAGATAGGAATATAGGATGAAGCTGCGGACCTGGAATTAGTAGTAAAATGTCGAGACGGTGCTGTCCTGCAAATTTGAGTGAAAGTTGATAGGACGATGGCGCCCGGCGTGCACACGGTCCTCCGAAAAATCCGCAAAACGAAGGGGGATCTGTTCGTCTCTGCACAAGGGTTCCAGATCTTCAATTTCAGCCGTGTACCTGCAACCTACACACAGAAAAGAGAGGACGATTGGGGGGTTAGGGATTAGGGGTTTGCCCTTAGGTCAAACCCCGGTTTTGGAATTAACCAAGAAATGAGAATGCTGTAAACGTAAATGATTGTAATGTAATAAAGTACTGATACCTTGTTGTAAGAATGTTTGTATTCTTACATGCGAAGGTGTAATTGTTGTTGTATGTTGTATGTTGTATGTGATCTCCTCTTCAATGGTTGAATCCTTGTCTTGAATGCAACACTTAGCCTTGAATGGAGACTTAGAATGATCAATTGCTTGAAGGAGTGCTTGAATGCTTAAATGCTTGAATGCTTGAATGCTTGAATATCGTTTCCGTGTCTTGTACACATATGTCGTTCCTCCTCAAAATGAGAGAGGAAATGTAGTTTATATACTTGCCAATTAGGGTTGAAAGACTGATTTTTCCGACCTTAGGCCGACCTAGGAAGATTATTTTCCAATTTGCAAACTGAAAGACCCGAAGCCCCATAAGAGACCGGGCCCAAAGTAGGGCCAGGGACCAGGGCGCTGGGTGCCATGGTCCCACCTCCAGGGATAGCAGGGTGCAAGGAGGATTAGGCCAGGGTGCTGAAAAAATGTAGTTTTTGATGTCATGGACAAGTTTCGGGGTCTCCATTCAGGTTCAGTGTTGCGTCGCCATCGTGAAGACCCAAATGCAGTCGAAATTGCAAGTGTCGCAATTTTAGGATGCTACAATACCATGTTTTATTATACCGAGATTTTTGTAATGTAGAAATTCACTTCTATGTGTTGATTTTTGTCTATATAATTAGGTTGACCTAGATCCAAGTAGACTACTTAAGGTGTAAAGAGAGATGTATTATGTCCTAGTTAGCTTTGTCAAAAAAAAATTTCCAAAAAAATAAGATTTTAAGAAGAAAAAAGATAAACAATAATAATTGAAATATGTGATATTGTTTGCAGTACTTTATTTAGAATAATTAAATAGTTTCTTATTTACACTATTCACGATTATAGTTAGAACCTATTTTAATACAAAGGTAATGGGGTGAATGGAAAGTGAAGCATGTCAAGAGATACCATATGTGATAGGGAAAGGATCATGGAGATTTTGAGATCCAAGATTTTTATCGCCAATGAAGTGATAATCAGCACCATCCAAAAAGATTTCAAGTTCATTATCTTAAATTTTGGTTTGTTTGATTTTTTGTTTATTTTTATTTCTGGATTCAGCGTTGCAATAATTACCTAAACCTTTTAAATTTCTACATTCTCTTTTTTTCCTTTGGATCATGGTTGAGAAGGATGAAACAGAAATGCCTCAGAGTAATGTTGTCTCATGAGGTGCATCTATGAAGAAAATGCAATTGGATAGTGTAAAGCCAGTCTATACAACCTGTGCCAAAATCCCTACGGCCTGTGAAGTGGAAGTTTTAGACAGTGTAAAGATATCTATCAGAACATAATTAAAAACAGTCCTTACTGAAATACGCCAATTACATGAGTTTGACTCTTCGCCGAGAAAAGAGGTTAGATTTAAGTGCCTTGGTGGACATGCCCATAAAGTATGGAAGCATATAAAAGGCTCGCAAATTATTTTTCCTCAAAGAAATGTGGTTACATGAACCATAATGATCGCAGAAATACAAAAATGTATTTGTTGGAAAGGCATTAGAAATGCAAAACATTTATTTTATTTTCTCCAAAACCTCTCGATTCAGCTCCATTTTGACAGAACATTGTACACACGTTCATCGAAAGGCCATTCATCGATGACAAAAAAGGGAAGGAAAGGATTGAATCTGAGAACAGAGCAAGGGACACGAGCCTAGAGCAGAGTGAAAAGGAGAAAATATAGTCAGCGTGAGGACAGAGGGAGTAAAACCCACGCAAGGAGGATAGGTAACGTAGGGAAAACAAAAATGAATAAAGGTTGTATAGAGTGAAGAGAAGGAAGGGATGCATGAAGAAACAAGGGAGTTCCTCTAATAGAGAAAAGGATTTTTTTTTGGATTAATTCATTGTAACATTTTTTTTTTAGTTTCTTGCATAGCTTAATGAATTGTTTTAATTCGGCATAGAAATTGAGCATATTGTGGTTTTTAATATTGAAGTCCCCTTTACTATTAAATTATCCTATTTGGTAAGGCACAATGTATAGTCTCTTCCATCAATTAGTATCAAAGCGATTGGTATTAAGAGTGTAGAGGTTACATCAGGACCTGTGTGAAGTATGAAGTGGTTGTGAAAAAGCTTGTGTGGATTGTTGCAAGTGAGAGAGAGAAGTCTTGAGCAATGAGAGCTTGAAGCTATGAATAGATTGATCTTGATTGAAAGAAAGGAACGAAATTGAGATAGAGATGCCACCTTGAAGAGGAATTCCTATAATAGAGATTTTGTTGGACAATTTTGAGAGATGATAAGAAATGATATTAAAGATAATATAAGAAATGAGGTGTGATTAGCTACAAGAAATGTAAGAGATCTTGTGAGTGAAGAAGAAAGTGAAGTGGAAGAACAAGGTAGAGAAAAAGAATAGCTAGAGGATGTTGGAGAAGAATGAATTTTGATGGCTCTTTTGAGAATCACAAAGCACAACAAAATAGATATACCAAGATTTTCTAGAACATTAATCCAAATGAGTTGATTAATTGGATATGGGAGTTGGAAGAATATATTTAAATAGAGTAAATTTGACACCATCAAAGGGTAAAGCAATCCCAAACAAAAGTGAAGGGACATATTACATTATGATGGAAAGATTTGTAAATAGAGTGGGTAACAAATAGAGACCCCAAAATACTAAGGTGGAATCAAATGGTGACAAGGTTGAAGAAAAAAATCATTCCTAGAGATTATGAAATTGAGTTATTCAAGAAGTTATAAAATCTGAAACATAAAGACATGAGTGTAAAATATTACATGCATGAGTTCTACAAGTTGGCCATTCAATTGGGAAGATGTGAAATTGGTAGAGAAAATGTAATTGGCTATGTGAATGGCTCGTGATTAAATATTCCAGATGAAATGGGTATATTTTAGATTAACGCTATGGAAGAAGTATATCAATATGCATTGAAACATGAGGAAAGGTTAATAAGAAGAAAAATAAACAATTTCCAAAGTCATGGAAGATTTGTAGCAAAGGAAAGAAAATGGAAGAAGAATCCAAGCTCAAATGGAGTAAATAAGTGGACCAAAGAAAAAATAAAAGGAGTTCCCAATAAGAGGACACGGTGGAAGCAATAGAGGGTTCCTTGCTAAATGTTACTAGTATGGAGAAGCTGGTCATTGTGCTTATGAGTTCCCTCAAATACAAGAAGGTAGCGAGAAGAGAACAACATGAAATCACTTTGCATAACAGGATGAGAAGAGTAATGCATCCCTAAAAGGTGAAGACTCTAAAGAAGGTTGATCTCACATGATGAGGAAAGTGTTGGTGAGTCCCAAGGTGGCTGAGGAGGCACCATCCCAAAGGAGCCTCTTTCAAACTATGTGCAAGGCTATAGGTGGCTATTGTAAAGTTATAGTAGATAGTGGTAGTATGGATAAGCTAATTTCATAGGAGATGGTAGAAAAGCTAGGTTTGAAACACAACACAACACTTAGAGGTCACATCATTAAAAACAATAAATAAAAAGAAGTCCATATTCCCCCATTAATGTGTTATCATACTATTATGTTGACATATTAAGGAAAGATAGGGATCCTTATCAAGGACACATACCTCCAATTCCAAGAACAAATCCTCATCAAAGATAAATCTTCCCAAGATGGGGGGATATATCCTCATCAAGGATGCATACCTCTAAACAAAGATAAAGGGTCCTTGTCGAGAGTGCATACCTTTCTTAAAGAAAAGATAGGGGATCTTTGACTAAGGATACCAACCTTCCAAAGAAAGGAAAGGAGATCTACATCAAGGATGCATAGCTCTAAAACACCAATTACCTTTTTCTCTAGTGTATAGATGATTATAACCACACTACAGACTAATATGTTGGATTCAATATAATGAATGGTTTCAAAATATATTATAACACTATGCATGAAAATGAGCCCCTAAAAATGCTACTAATGTCACATAGCTAGGAGAAACATAATAGACAATAGATTAATAAATTATGATAGGGACAAGCCAAACAAGAAACTCAATGTTCCTATTCATGTGAATGATAGCATCATCAAGAATTTTTCAAACCTCTCTCTTTAAGGCCATACATTGAGTATTGGTATGACAAAACATTTGATGATTGGCACAAAAAATTATTTGCATGAACATATTTTGGGACTCATGATCTCTTAAAAAAGGAAGAAATATCAAGTGGTCTTTTAAGAATCTCTGATAAAATAAAAGGAGTAGGAATTGCTCTAATCTTATGTGAAGGAAAATATTTCTTCTTGTTAGGAGGTAATGGAGGTTAGGGTGGATGCAAATAAGAAGGTTAAAACCCTACACTTTCTCAATAATAGAATACTGTAAGGTCTACTGATACCCTAAATCCTTCTTCCATACACCCAAGACTATGTCCATTATATCCTTATTTAAGAGAGAATATTTTTTATCAAGGAAAAAACGGGTTTTACAAGGACCTGAAACCACAGTTTACAAGCTAGATAAAAATATTCAAACAAAATTCTCTTAGAAAGTAAAGCTACATAAAATAAAAAACAAAAAGGACAACAACTACAAACCAAAAGCTAGCAAAAAGACAACACTAGACAAACAAATCTAACCTAAGGACTTTAAGGTATCAACATCCTCAGCTTCGAGGTTACGCATCTCATGGGCCACCTTCTTCAACTCCTAGATCTCTTGAGGTGAAGAATTTTTTTTACTCTTCAGGTTGGCTCTAGTCCTCCTCGAGGGGCCTAAATCCTCTCCCTGGCTTTTGTCTTTGTCAGCTTCCAAGTCCACAAACAGGGTCCCCTCCTGGGATTTTTCTAGCTTCTCCACCAAGGTGGCCATAGTAGTAGCAATTTTCTTCACAATTTTGTGACTATACTCCATGATGGTGTTCATAGTTTCCTGAATTTTGCCAATTTTCCCTTTGAGATGCTTAATAATTTTCTCATTTTCCTTCTTCATCTTATCCATGAGATCAACTATTCTTTGAAGGCACTCAACCATCAACATCTTCTCTTCCTCGGTCCACAAAACCATAGCAATATTCTGAGGCACCCCTTTAGCTTCCATTTCATCCAGATTACTAGTGACAACCCTTTTCTTTATGTTGAGGTCCTTTATCTCATGAAAAGCCCACTTAATAATCCCAAAAAATTCAACAACCTAGTTTTTGGCTATTGCCAGTATGTCATTAGGATATTCTTGGTCAGGCTTGAAGTAGTGGTCTTCTAGCTTAAGATCTCCAAGGAATGTGGGCCTATTCTCTCTATCAGTGGGAGGGTAAGAGGTATAGGATCCATCAATGGCATTTGGGGCAACAAAGGAATCCTCCAGAGAGTCCTCAAAATAAGAAACCAACTTTATCTCAGGAGGGTCCTTCTTCTTGTTTTTATCTTTTTGATAAATGGCAATGGGGGTTTTTTGAGAGATATCTTTTTTATTTGAGGGCTTTCTTTGTGGGATTTTCTTAGACACATTCTTGGAGGGAGACTCTTTCTCTTCCCACTTAGTTTCCCATTCATCTATGTCCTCAGACATACTAATACCAGTATTATATGTTTCTAAGGCCGAAGCCAAAATAGGGTTAGATGGGGCCAACATATTTTTAAAACGCTTGAATGGATTAACCAAATAAGGCCAACATGTAGCACAAGATACTTCCTAGGGGATTTTTGGTGTTTCTTAATGGTATGTTTCAAAGAGAAAAAAAAATAGTAAGGAAATGAAATCATCACCTTGTGTTGAAAATGATTGAGGAGGACAAAATGGTAGTCATAGACTCTAGTAAATCTACCATCCACAGTAATGTATTATGTGATAACTTTGAGCACCTCCTTCCATAGCATCTTTACCTTACTAGCATCAAAATAACCATTAGAAATTTTGACCAGCGCCTCCCTTTGCTCATCAGTTTTG